>NC_079197.1:191850615-192100274 GCF_029499605.1 Hyla sarda | reverse complement strand
AATCGGCATGGTAGGAGAACACGGACGAGGCATGGTAGGAGAACACGGACGAGGCATGGTAGGAGAACACGGGACGAGGCATGGTAGGAGTACACGGACGAGGCATGGTAGGAGTACACGGACGAGGCATGGTAGGGTACACGGACTCGGCATGGTAGGGGTACACGGACTCGGCATGGTAGGGGTACACGGACTCGGCATGGTAGGGGTACACGGACTCGGCATGATAGGAGTACACGGACTCGGCATGGTAGGAGAACACGGACTCGGCATGGTAGGAGAACACGGACTCGGCATGGTAGGAGAACACGGACGAGGCATGGGAGGAGAACACGGACTCGGCATGGTAGGAGAACACGGACTCGGCATGGTAGGAGTACACGGACTCGGCATGGTAGGAGTACACGGACTCGGCATGGTAGGAGTACACGGACTCGGCATGGTAGGAGTACACGGACTCGGCATGGTAGGAGAACACGGACTCGGCATGGTAGGAGTACACGGACTCGGCATGGTAGGAGAACACAGAATCGGCATGGTAGGAGAACACGGACGAGGCATGGTATGAGTATACAGACTCGGCATGATAGGAGTATACAGACGAGGCATGATAGGGGTATAAAGACGAGGCATGATAGGGGTATAAAGACGAGGCATGATAGGGGTATACAGACGAGGCATGATAGGAGTATACAGAATTGGCATGATAGGAGTATACAGACTCGGCATGATAGGAGTATACAGACGAGGCATGATAGGAGTATACAGACGAGGCATGATAGGAGTATACAGACTTGGCATGATAGGAGTATACAGACTTGGCGTGATAGGAGTATACAGCAGAATCCAGGAGATGAAGGGGATAGCGGAAGAGCCAAGACACTAAACTCTACAGGTAAGTTACTAAGAACGATCACAGGTACAAGTACAAAGGATCAGATCATCCAGACAGGATATAAATATAAGACACTGTTCACACTGGGACACAGAACCAGGAAACCAAACAGGAATATAAAATACAGATCACAGGTAACAAGCAAGACTCAGACATAGTGTGAACACTGACAAAGCTGAACAGACATAATACTAAAACCAACTGATATAACACAGACTAAAATCTACAATAACCAAGACTATTTAACCATCGCTAAAACTCAGAAAATATCACACGATAAATACAAGGGGCGACCTCAAGCAGACATGGAAGTGTATTGCACAAACAGACATAGTAGTATTGCATTAATAACCAGCACAGACTGCAGAGAAGTCTGGCTTAAAATAGACACACCCTAGATCCTATTCGCTCAGAGCATTAACTATTCCCTATCCAAGTGGCACAGCCAACTGCTCTGAACAAACTAGTGTGTGAATACACACCTAAACAGAAAAATGCAAAAACTAATAAACGGACATTACAGATTGTAGTACCCCCCCCCCCCTATAGAGGGGGCTGAGCAAGGAGCCCATGGGACAACTGCAGGTCACCTGGTCACCTCTGGGTAACAAACATATGACTTAAACATGTGACAAAAATTATCACGTGACTAACAATCATATGACCCACTTCAAAGGTCCTTTGCACTTAATATACAACCTATTCACATTATGGGGGGACACTGCAGGACAGCCCTGAGGATGTGCAGGGGCTATACCTGACAGGACTGTAGAAGCATATCCTGTACTGGGACATCACATATTCTTGTAGATCTCTCTGGAGCGGTAGAAAAGGTCCTGGATCTTCGGCGCGTACCGTACAAGGATGACAGGAGCGTATTGCATAGTTTCCTTTATTGCCTAATACACTTAAGCGCGTTTCGAGGCTTCTTGCCTCTTTTTCATGAAGCCTATGTCTTATTGAAAAAGTCAAGAAGCCTCTAAACGCGTTTAAGTGTATTAGGCAATAAAGGAACCTTTGCAATACGCTACTGTCATCCTTGTACGGTACTTGCCGAAGATCCCAGACCTTTTCTACCACTCCAGAGACGTCCACAAGTCGGCAGGGGCAGCTCCGTCATAATTACTGAACTATGCTTCATGGTGGTTGTGTCTGGTACACAACCCCCTCAGGTTAGTACACATCCGCGTGGTGTGCATCTAATTTATCTGTGCACAATATACAGACATACTGTCCTTAGAGGAAGCTCTGCTCTATTTTTCCTACACCAGATTCTCCATATTCTTGTAGATGTGTGTATATATATATATATATATATATATATATATATGTATATATATATATGTATTGTGAAGTACATTTTACCCTTTGTTGGTGATTTATTGATAATACCGTATTTATCGGCGTATAACACGCACTTTTTAGGCTAAAACCCCCAGGCTAAATATACGCCGATACACCCCCAGGAAAGACAAGGGGAGAGAGGCCGTCGCTGCCCGCTTCTCTCCCCCTGCCTGTCCTGGGGTCTAGAGCCCTGCTGCCGGCCCTTCTCTCCCCCTGGCTATTGGCGCCACTGCCCGTTCTGTCCCCCTGACTATCGGTGCCGGCGCCCCATTGCCGGTGCTGATAGCCAGGGGGAGAGAAGCGGCGCCGACAGCCAGGGGGAGAGAAGGGGCAGTGGAACCCATTGCCGGCGCCGCTTGCCCCGTTGCCTCCCCCCATCCCCGGTTGCAAAATTACCTGTTGCCGGGGTCTGGTCCCGCGCTGCTTCAGGCCTCCTGTGTGGGCGCCGGCACCGATAATCAGGGGGAGAGAACGGGCAGCGGCGCCGATAGCCAGGGGGTGAGTAGGGCCAGCAGCAGCGCTCTTGACCCCAGGAAAGGCAGGGGGAGAGAAGCGGGCAGCGACAGCCTCTCTCCCCATGCCTTTCCTGGGGGTGTATCTGGGTATACACGCGCACACACGCACCCTCATTTTACCATGGATATTTGGGTAAAAAACTATTTTTACCCAAATATCCTTGGTAAAATGAGGGTGCGTGTTATAGGCCGGTGCGTGGTATACCCCAATAAATACGGTATATGTTTATTCTGTCTCTTAGTGATTAGTAATAATATACTATATCCTTAGCTTTTCATTATGTCTCAGGTTTGCACATTATTAATGGTTTCGTCTGTGATTTCTTTGTTAATTGCAGGTAATTTATTTCTTGTCGTTCTTTGTATTATTGTGTATTAGACGGATCCGTCGCCTCAGATCCTGATAAACTTTAGATTAATGTCCGGACAATCGTCTTGTTCCTTCATTTATAATTCCGTTGTCTTCACGCTCATTCACATTGGGATCATTCTGTTCATTGTCTTCTTCGATTTGTCTCATTTATGCATTAAGCAGGCGATAATTATTCTGGGCGATCAGCGCTTATTAACTATAGAAACAATTCTCTATAGATTTCTGTGTCACCGATGGATTTCACATTCATCTCATCCACATTGTTCATTTCTGTTCTGACAAATTTATCGATCAGGATAAAAGAAAGAACAGAAAACCCAAAATACTCAGAATTGTCCGGAATTTGTTCTCTGTGTTTTATTACTCTGACATTTCTAGTTCTATGAGAAAATTTTAATAATAAGAAATTAAAGGCTTTTTGTCTAGAATGTTGGTAGGTGGGATGGGATAGATGGGATGGGACAGGTGGGATGGGACAGGTGGGATGGGATAGGTGGGATGGGACAGGTGGGATGGGATAGGTGGGATGGGATAGGTGGGATAGGATAGGTGGGATAATACAGGTGGGATAGGATAGGTGGGATAGGCCAGGTGAGATAGGACAGGTGGGATGGGATAGGTGGGATAGGCCAGGTGGGATTGGACAGGTGGGATAGGATAGGTGGGATAGGATAGGTGGGATGGGATAGGTTGGATGGCACAGGTTGGATAGGACAGGTGGGATAGGATAGGTGGGATAGGCCAGGTGGGATTGGACAGGTGGGATGGGATAAGTGGGATAGGACAGGTGGCATGGAATAGGTCGGGAGGGGATAGGTGGGATGGGATAGGTGGGATAGGACAGGTGGGATATGATAGGTGGGATAGGACAGGTGGGATAGGACAGGTGGGATGGGACAGGTGGGATGGGACAGGTGGGATGGGATAGGTGGGATAGGAAAGATGGGATAGGACAGGTGGGATTGGACAAGTGGGATAGGATAGGTGGGATAGGACAGGTGGGATAGGACAGGTGGGATAGGATTGGTGGGATAGGACAGGTTGGATAGGACAGGTGGGATGGGATAGGTGGGATGGGATAGGTGGGATAGGGTAAAGTGGGATAGGATAGGTGGGATAGAACAGGGTTGGATAGGACAGGTGGGATAGGACAGGTGGGATAGGATAGGTGGGATAGGACAGGTGGGATAGGACAGGTTGGATAGGACAGGTGGAATGGGATAGGTGGGATAGGACTGGTAGGATAGGACTGGTGGGATAAGACTGGTGGGATAGGACTGGTGAGATAGGACAGAAGGGATATAACTGGTAGGATAGGACTGGTGGGAGAGGACTGGTGGGATAGGACTGGTGGGTTGGGACTGGAGGGAAAGGACTGGTAGGATAGGACTGGTGGGATAGGACTAGTGGGATAGGATAGGTGGGATAGGACAAGGAGGGATAGGACTGGTAGGATAGGAACTGGTGGGATAGGACTAGTGGAATAGGATAGGTGACATAGGAATGGTTGGTTTTGGATCTCTAGTGAAGATCCTGACCTTCCAATGGTTTCTAGTGGAGATTTTGACCTTGTGATGGCTTCTGGTGGAGATCCTGATCTTCCGATGGTTTGTAGTGGAGTTTCTGATCTTCCATGGTTTGTAGTGGAATTCCTGATCTTCCAATGGTTTGTAGTGGAGTTCCTGATCTTCCAATGGTTTGTAGTGGAGTTCCTGATCTTCCAATGGTTTGTAGTGGAGTTTCTGATCTTCCGATGGTTTGTAGTGGAGTTCCTGATCTTTACGAGGGTTTTCCATTCCAGTAGAGATCCTGACATTTCAATGGTTTCTGGTGGAGATCCTGACATTTCAATGGTTTCTGGTGGAGATCCGGACATTTCAATGGTTTCTGGTGGAGATCCTGACATTTCAATGGTTTCTGGTGGAGATCCTGACATTTCAATGGTTTCTGGTGGAGATCCTGACCTTCCCGTGATTTTTATGCTCCGGTGGAAATTCTGACCTTCCGATGGTTTCTGGTGGAGATCCTGACCTTCCGATGGTTTCTGGTGGAGATCCTGACCTTCCGATGGTTTCTGGTGGAGATCCTGACCTTCCGATGGTTTTTATGCTCCGGTGGAAATCCTGACCTTCCGATGGTTTTGCTCTCTGGTGGAGATCCGTCTCCTCATCCTCACAATTCACCTTTATTCTTTGTATATTTTCCTTTTCTTCCTCTTTTCTTTGTTCAGTGGAAGAAAAAAAAATCAGTTCTTGCTCCTTTCTGATGCGGCTTATTAAAACTTCCCAATGCCAAAAGGAAAAGCGAATTAATGGCGATTGCTCAGTAATGTGTTTATTGTATGCAGACAGATACATTGTGCACCACTTGACATTCATTTGTTTCTGCCCCCCCCCCCCCCCCTGATCTTTCATTATGACTCCTTTGGTAGTGATTGTAATGGACACGCAGCGCCGTCTACTTCAGATTGATAGAATATATTTAATCGGATCAGCAATGACGGTAAAAAACAAAGAAGGTAAATGGGAAAGAAATTAACTGAATAAAATGTGAATATTGTTTGTTAAATCACAAATGACGCGGCGCTTTATGAGCGTAACTAAGTCGGTCGCCTCCATGTATCTGACCTAGAACACCGGACCATCATTGCCAAAGTGTACAGGTCTATAGGTCAGGACATGTCTGTAGGTCAGGACAGGTGTATAGGTCAGGACAGGTCTATGGGTCAGGACATGTGTATAGGTCAGGACAGGTGTATAGGTCAGGACAGGTGTATAGGTCAGGACAGGTGTATAGGTCAGGACAGGTGTATAGGTTAGGACAGGTCTATAGGTCAGGACAGGTCTATAGGTCTAGACAGGTCTATAGGTCTGGACAGGTCTGTAGGTCAGGACAGGTGTATAGGTCAGGACAGGTCTATAGGTCAGGACAGGTCTATAGGTCAGGACAGGTGTATAGGTCAGGACAGGTCTATAGGTCAGGACAGGTCTCCAGTTTCTGTATGTGCACAAGATTCTCATTCACTGCTGTATTTTCAGTTGTGGCCATCCTGAGGTAGGTACACCCATGTACACCATACCCGGGTGGCAGGTGTCTGAGTAATGAAGCATTACCACCACAAGCACCACGAGTTCCCTATTTCTCTACTTGGTACTGGTCTGACTGATTGGAGTTCGGGCCCCTCAGCTTTGCCCTGGAGACATTACATTACAGAACCTTCCTCACTCTGCTCTTGATATAACTGGCTCCACATATCAGATACACAGAAGATAGTGCTAAGGACCAAAATAAAGAATGTCATAGGGACCAGTGCCCAGAGGCCTCCTCCATCTTGGAGTCCCTGCCTCCCAATTCATGAATTTCCTCCAACCACAAGATGAAGGATTTTTATAAAGGTTATCCAAGTATTTAGTATGTCTACCAAGATAAAGGTAACACAACGTGGAAGAGAAGCTGGGATCTTTGGCGCATCATCGGTCACTAGAGGAGGGGGAATGCCCACGAATGTTGGTGAAGGGAGAGAAGAGACAGATCTGCGGCATGGAAAAATATCAGATATGTTGGAACACAACTGATCCTTGTTTATTCAACATAAACTCATAAATAGATCATGTGCGAATCCTTCCTGGGTCCTTACTCCTCATTCAGACCCAGCTGGTGGTCATCTGGTGGTGGGATATTATCACCATAAATATTACCATCATACTGTTACTGACCAAATCCAGTATACTGACACCGATATCACCAATAATACCAGTATACAAGGAGGAATATTATCACCATACATATTTCCATCATACTGTTACTGACCAAATCCTGTATACTGAGACCAATATTACCAATAATACCAGTATATAAGGAGGAATATGATCACCATACATATCACCATATATACTGTTACTGACCAAATCCTCTATACTGAGACCAATATTACTAATAATACCAGTATACAAGTAGGAATATTATCAACATACATTTTACCACCATACTTTTACTGACCGAATGCCTTATACTAAGACCAATATTACCAATAATACCAGTATACAAGAAGGAATATTATCACCATACATATTACCATCATACTGTTGCTGACGAAATCCTGTATACTGAGACCAATGTTACCAATAATACCAGGATACAAGGAGGAATATTATCACAATACATATTACCATCATACTGTTACTGACCAAATCCTGTATACTGAGACCAATAATACCAGTATATAAGGAGGAATATGATCACCATACATATTTACATCATACTGTTACTGACCAAATCCTGTATACTGAGACCAATATTACCAGTATACAAGGAGGAATATTATCACCATACATATTACCATCATACTGTTACTGACCAAATCCTGTATACTGACACCGATATCACCAATAATACCAGTATACAAGGAGGAATATTATCACCATACATATTTCCATCATACTGTTACTGACCAAATCCTGTATACTGAGACCAATATTACCAATAATACCAGTATACAAGGAGGAATATTATCATATACATATTTCCATCATACTGTTACGGACCAAATCCTGTATACTGAGACCAATATTACCAATAATACCAGTATATAAGGAGGAATATGATCACCATACATATCACCATATATACTGTTACTGACCAAATCCTGTATACTGAGACCAATATTACTAATAATACCAGTATACAAGGAGGAATATTATCACCATACATTTTACCACCATACTTTTACTGACCGAATGCCTTATACTAAGACCAATATTACCAATAATACCAGTATACAAGGAGGAATATTATCACCATATATATTACCATCATACTTTTACTGACCAAATCCTGTATACTGAGACCAATGTTACCAATAATACCAGTATACAAGGAGGAATATTTTCACCATACATATTACCATCATACTGTTACTGACCAAATCCTGTATACTGAGACCAATATTACCAATAATACCAGTATACAAGGAGGAATATTATCACCATATATATTACCATCATACTGTTACTGACCAAATCCTGTATACTGAGACCAATATGACCAATATTACCAGTATACAAGAGGGAACATTATTACCATACATATTATCACCATACATATTACCATCATACTGTGACTGACCAAATCCTATATACTGAGACCAATATTACCAATTATACCAGTGCACAAGGAGGAATATTATCATCATATATATTACCATCATACTGTTACTGACCAAATACTGTATTCTGAGGCCAATATTACCAATTATACCAGTAAACAAGAGGGAACATTACTACCATACATATTACCCCCATCCATTTACAGAATAAAGTTATAGTACAATATATACAATACAGAATAAAGATATAATACAATATATACAATACAGAATAAAGATGTAGTACAATATATACAATACAGAGTAAAGATATAATACAATATATACAATATATACAATACAGAATAAAGATATAGTACAATATATACAATACAGAATAAAGATATAATACAATATATACAATACAGAATAAAGATATAGTACAATATATACAATACAGAATAGAGATATAATACATATATACAATACAGAATAAAGATATAATACAATATATACAATACAGAATAAAGATATAGTACAATATATACAATACAGAGTAAAGATATAGTACAATATATACAATACAGAATAAAGATATAATACAATATATACAATACAGAATAAAGATATAGTACAATATATACAATACAGAATAGAGATATAATACATATATACAATACAGAATAAAGATATAATACAATATATACAATACAGAATAAAGATATAGTACAATATATACAATACAGAATAGAGATATAATGCAATATATACAATATGTACAATACAGAATAAAGATATAATACAATATATACAATACAGAATAAAGATATAGTACAATATATACAATACAGAATAGAGATATAATGCAATATATACAATATGTACAATACAGAATAAAGATATAATACAATATATACAATACAGAATAAAGATATAGTACAATATATACAATATATATAATACAGAGTAAAGATATAATACAATATATAATACAGAATAAAGATATAATACAATATATACAATACAGAATAAAGATATAATACAATACATACAATACAGAATAAAGATATAATGCAATATATACAATATAGAATAAAGATATAATACAATATATACAATATATACAATACAGAATAAAGATATAATACAATATATACAATACAGAATAAAGATATAATACAATATATACAATATAGAATAAAGATATAATACAATATATACAATACAGAATAAAGATATAGTACAATATATGCAATACAGAATAAAGATATAATACAATATATACAATACAGAATAGAGATATAATACATATATACAATACAGAATAAAGATATAATACAATATATACAATACAGAATAAAGATATAATACAATACATACAATACAGAATAAAGATATAATGCAATATATACAATATAGAATAAAGATATAATACAATATATACAATATATACAATACAGAATAAAGATATAATACAATATATACAATACAGAATAAAGATATAATACAATATATACAATATAGAATAAAGATATAATACAATATATACAATACAGAATAAAGATATAGTACAATATATGCAATACAGAATAAAGATAACAATAAAGTAGCACTGGGTAGAGATGGAAGCCCCCAAAACTTTAAAAATGTGTTTGTTTTTTTCTTTTCAATTTTGCCCCGTAGATGTGGTGGGGAAATGATGATGTCATTACAAAGTAAATTGGTGGCAAAAACACGAAAACAACAACAACAACAACAATGACATCAAGTCTTGTATAGTTTGTAGGGGAAATTGAAAGCGTTATGGCTATCATAAGGTGGGGAGGAAAAAACAAAAGTGCGTCCTTAAGGGGTTAAGTCTTCTGAGATAATGACCCCTAAATCAGATAATATATTAAGGGGGGTAATAACCCTCAGGCAGAATATAGAAGATGTGATACAATGAAACATGAGCCCATAAGATACGACCATGTAGAGTTTGACCTTGAAAGGGAAATACTCTGTGACACTTTTTGGGGGCGTTTATATTTTTTCAACCATGTACCCAGGTACTCAGGAGTCTTGTAGAATGTTCTTCTGTTCTTAGTGTGTCCTACAGCCGCTGACTACAAGGTAACGGTGATAAGACACAGGCAGCGCTCCGCCATGATTGATGTTGTCCCCGGTGGATGAACCTTCATCTAATATTGATGTCACACAAATGATTAACGCCGCCGCTTGTCATCATCTCAATCCTCTCCAGGTCTCCACAACACTCTCCAAAATATTACACATAATCATTTTTTTAATGAAAGCCTGGAATTATTCGGATTCGGGGAATAGTATAAATAACACTGGGAACCAAAGCGAAGAAACGGCGTGAAATGGTCGGTGGTCTCCAGACTCGTGTTACTCAATTTTATTGAAACAGTTTAATTACACAAGGCGCTCGCTCAGCAGTCTTCATTTATGGAATAAGTGGAGGAAAAACCACAGCGCTCGCCGGGGAATCGTCTTCTCTTAGAAAAGAAAATGAGCATTAACTTCAAAAATATAGTTATAATTATAAGTCCAAGCGTGAAATACGTCCTGCACTCCTGAACTTGGTCTAAGTAATATTCACAACCGAGGAGGAATCCAACGACTTTGTAGTGAGTTTTCTGGAGGGTTAATCGAAGGCAAAAATTTGTCTAAAATCATAATAAAGTTGTAATATAGAAAAGTCACATGAAACCACGGGGGGGTCCCAGCTGCCCGGGATCTTTTGTTAGGGTCAAGATGAAGTGGACAAAACATGGCATCTGGATACGTGATGGAGCCACATTTAAGGGGGTACTCTGCTCTTAGACATCCTGTACCCTACCCATGGTGTCTGATCGCAGGGCTGCTGCACCCCAGACATCCGATGCATGGAGAAAACTTCGCTCCGTGCCGCATGTCTGGTCATATTGGGCGGAGGCTTGTGACGTCACAGTCACGCTCTGCTTGTGACGTCACTGCCATGATCCCACAATGCAAGTCTATGGAAGACGGCGCGACGCCCCCTCCCATAGATTTGCAATCAGGGGGCGTGGCTGTAACGTCACGAGCAGGACACAACCATAACATCATGTGCCTCCGGCACGAATCCGCCGCTCTAAATGAACGCCGGGTGCAGCATGGATATCGCAGGGGTCCCCAGCAGTTATTAGACCTCTTATTCCCAATCTTTTGGATAGTACCCCTTTAAATATCTCCAACTACATTAATACAGACTGCTAAATAAATGCACAAAACTCCTTCTTACAGAAGGTGAGCGACGGCTGCTATCAGCCAATACTCACACTCAATGGTGGACATCAGGGTTTACTCTACACCCTGTTCCAAATTATTATGCAAATTATATTTTTCTCATTTACCTAAATAATTGATGTAAATAACAGTCAGTATAATTCTCATGTTATCAACTATTAAGAGAACAATCTACATTTTATAGAACAAACCTCCTAATGATAACAGGATTTTATTTAAACATAAAAAACACAATGAACTGATCCAACTTATGACACACAGTCAGTTTCAAAACACTTTATAGGTTGTAAAGAACTGAAAATTGTCATTTGTTGTGTTTGCAACATTTACTGAAATCAAAAGCGATTTACATCAAACGTTTAACAATATTTTTACTTTTTTAAACCTTTTAGCAGGTCATATGACCCTTATTTGATAGCAGCTTCACTAGTCTTACATCCATTGAACTTTTCCGACAGTTTCTGCTTGATTTTGTTTTTAAGATGTCAGAATAGCCTCCCAGAGCTGCTATTTGGATGTAAACTCCCTCCCACCCTCATAGATCTTTTGGATGCTCCAAAGGTTCTCAATAGGATTGAGGTCGGAGAGGATGGAGGCCACACCATGACTTTCTCCCCTTTTATCCCCATAGCAGCCATTGATGTTTTCTACTTCCCTATGAAATCTTTACATTGCATATCATTATAGAAGTCTGCACCCTACTGATACAATCCACTGAAGGTAGACTGATTCTATCAGTAGGGTGCCGACTTTACTGTACAATGTTATGAAATTTAAGGATTTCATAGGGAAGTAGCCGAACTCTGCTAGCCTGTAAGGTCATCAGACCCCGGAAATCGCGCAGCGGGGGTCCGATGAGCGTCACGAACCCACCTGCACTGTAGAATGTTATGCAAATTTAGGATTTAATATGTAATGTAACCAATTGTTTACAAACTATTGAAATATGTTTATGATCCCCCATGATGAATGGTGTAAACCTAAGATAATACTACAGTTTTGATTAGATGATATGTCAGAAAAAAAAGGAATAAAAGGTCATCAGAACACAAATGGTACTGATAAAAACTATAGATCACCGCACAATAAATGACCCTCATACAGCCCTGTGTAAGGAAAAAGAAAAGAAAGGTTATGGAGGTCGGAATAGAGCCATTTTAAACATACTTATTTTGTTAAAAAAGTAGACTTAAAAAAAAAAAAGCAAAATAAAAAATAAAATAAAATAAAAAGCAGTACAATAATAATGAAAAAAGCATGTAAATAGTTTTCATGCTAATTGTCTCTGGGCCAGAAGATGCACAGATTGAGTGAAACAACCGTAGCCCATCAGTGGAGCATGTCTTCTGTTTGTCTCCCGACCCCTGAAGGCTGAATTAAAGAAACTTGTAAGAATACCGGTTTGAGTGCCGGAAGTTTCCACTACTTGTGATGGTAATAATTGTAATCATATTGACCCAAAGAATAAATATACTGCATCAGTTGTATCTTAAAGTGCACGGCCTAAAAACAAAAGCCCCAAAAGTTGCAAAATTGCATTTTCTTTTCAATAACCCCCCACAGGTATATTTTTTTGGTTGTGATGCACATTTTATGGTAAAATTAAAGGTGTCATTGTAAAGTACAATTGTACATGCACTCAAAAAAAACCCTACTCTAAAATAGGTGCTGGGACGTCACAGTTCAAAACAACAAACTACAAAAATACAGTCAGTGAGAAACAGTCAGAACACGATGGGTAAACAGACACAATACTACAAGTAGACAAAAAGAAAGCATAGTCGGGTAAGTCGGGTCAGAGGACAACAAAAGTACAGAATCAAGTATCAAAGGGTTAACCAAATACAGAACCAAAGTCACAGAACCAGGAAAACAGAATCAGATGCTGGCAAATGCTAGGTCCAGAGACAAGCTCTATGACAGACCAAAATGGAGAGACTAGTGAGAGCTTAAATAGGTAACTGTAGGGTTGATAGGCCAGGGCGTTGCCATAGCAATCACAAGCTATACCAGGGACTAAAAAGGCATAACTAGGTCGAATCATTACATTGAGCTTCTTAAAGGGGTACTCCCCCGCTAGACATCTTATCCCCTGTCCAAAGGATATAGGATAAGATGTCTGATCATAGAGGTCCCGCTGCTGGGACTCCTGTGATCTCTGTGCCGCACCTGGCATTTGTTTAGAATGCTGGGTGCAAGCAGCCCCCTCAATGCAAGTCTATGGGAGGGGCCGTGGCATGACAGCATAACCCCCGCTGCCTGCTCCAAGCATTCGAAACAAAATGTTCCAATCGCTGGGGCAGCGAAGTGTCCCTTTAAGGGCAAAGAGGAAAAAACAAAAATCCACAAAATTAAATTGGCTGCAAAACTAGCAATGCCCTAAAGGGGTTAAGGCTGGCCATTGCCAAAGCTCAGTCTGTTCCACTAAGAGGTTTATTACCCCCTATGAGTTAAAATGAGTCGACTTCCCATAACTTGCCGCCACTTCCACCTGACCTCAGAACCACCAAACCGAATCCGTGACGGTTTCTTATATATACCGCCACATGTAACACCCTCATACATTACACAGACATCCATTTTTATATACTTCTTATTTAGCGCACTTTATTCAATATCATGAACTGTAAACTACAAGTCCAGGCAAAAGCTGTGAATGGTGCCTAACAGGGCAAAACCACCACCATGGAAGGGTCGTCCCTAGAGGAAAAACCCCCTGAGGAAGAAACTATGAGAAACCACGGCCGAAGGATCGACCTTTCCCTGAGCTGCGATTAACTTCAACCTATCTTATAAAATCGTTCCTGAAATCCATCGTAAATTTCACATAAATAAGAGATACTGTATATACTCGAGTATAAGCTGTCCCGAATATAAACCAAGGCCCCTAATTTCACCCCAAAAACCCAGGAAAAGTTATTGACTCGACTATAAACCTAGGGTGGGAAATACATCATCCCCCCATGTCATCATCCCCCCCTGTCATCATCCAGACCCCCGTCATTATCACCCCGTCATCAACACCCCGTCATCATCACCCTGTCATCATCACCCCATCATCATCACCCCGTCATCATCACCCCGTCATCATCCCTCCCTGTCATCATCCAGACCCCTGTCATTATCACCCCGTCATCACCCCCCCTGTCATCATCACCCTGTCATCATCCAGACCCCTGTCATTATCACCCCGTCATCATCACCCTGTCATCATCCCCCCTGTTATCATCCAGACCCCTGTCATCATCACCCCGTCATCATCACCCCGTCATCATCCCTCCCTGTCATCATCCAGACCCCTGTCATCATCACCCTGTCATCATCCAGACCCCTGTCATTATCACCCCGTCATCATCACCCTGTCATCATCCCCCCTGTTATCATCCAGACCCCTGTCATCATCACCCCGTCATCATCACCCCGTCATCATCCCTCCCTGTCATCATCCAGACCCCTGTCATCATCACCCTGTCATCATCCAGACCCCTGTCATTATCACCCCGTCATCATCACCCTGTCATCATCACCCTGTCATCACCCCCCCTGTCATCATCCAGACCCCTGTCATCATCACCCTGTCATCATCCAGACCCCTGTCATTATCACCCCGTCATCATCACCCTGTCATCATCCCCCCTGTTATCATCCAGACCCCTGTCATCATCACCCTGTCATCATCACCCCGTCATTGTCACCCTGTCATCATCCCCCCTGTCATCATCCAGACCCCTGTCATCATCACCCTGTCATCATCACCCCGTCATCATCAAGCTGTCATCATCCCCCCCTGTCATCATCCAGACCCCTGTCATCATCACCCCGTCATCATCACCCTGTCATCATCCCCCCTGTCATCATCCAGACCCCTGTCACCTTCACCCTGTCATCATCCTCCCTGTCATCATCCAGACCCCCGTCATCATCACCCCGTCATCATCACCCTGTCATCATCACCCTGTCATTATCACCCCGTCATCATCACCCTGTCATCATCCCTCCCTGTCATCATCCAGACCCCTGTCATCACCCTGCCATCATCACCCCGTCATCATCACCCTGTCATCATCCAGACCACTGTCATCATCACCCTGTCATCATCACCCTGTCATCATCACCCCGTCATCATCACCCCGTCATTATCACCCCGTCATCATCACCCTGTCATCATCCAGACCCCTGTCATCACCCTGCCATCATCACCCCGTCATCATCACTCTTTCATCATCCAGACCCCTGTCATTATCACCCAGTCATCATCACCCTGTCATCATCCCCCCCGTCATCATCCAGTCCCCTGTCATCATCACCCCTTCATCATTACCCTGTCATCATCACCCTGTCATCATCCAGTCCCCTGTCATCATCCAGACCCCTGTCATCATCACCCTGTCATCATCACCCCGTCATCATCACCCTGTCATCATCCCCCCTGTCATCATCCAGACCCCTGTCATCATCACCCCGTCATCATCACCCCGTCATCATCACCCTGTCATTATCACCCCGTCATCATCACCCTGTCATCATTCCTCCCTGTCATCATCCAGACCCCTGTCATCACCCTGCCATCATCACCCCGTCATCATCACCCTGTCATCATCCAGACCCCTATCATTATCACCCCGTCATCATCACCCTGTCATCATCCCCCCTGTTATCATCCAGACCCCTGTCATCATCACCCTGTCATCTTCACCCTGTCATCATCCCCCCTGTCATCATCCAGTCCCCTGTCATCATCACCCTGTCATCATCACCCCGTCATCATCACCCTGTCATCATCACCCTGTCATCATACCCCCCTGTCATCATCACCATGTCATCATCACCCTGTCATCATCACCCCGTCATCATCACCCCGTCATCATCACCCCCTGTCATCATCCAGACCCCTGTCATTATCACCCTGTCATCATCACCCTGTCATCATCCCCCCTGTTATCATCCAGACCCCTGTCATTATCACCCTGTCATCATCACCCTGTCATCATCCCCCCTGTTATCATCCAGACCCCTGTCATTATCACCCTGTCATCATCACCCTGTCATCATCCCCCCCTGTCATCATCCAGTCCCCTGTCATCATCACCCTGTCATCATCACCCTGTCATCATCACCCTGTCATCATCCAGTCCCCTGTCATCATCACCCTGTCATCATCACCCTGTCATCATCACCCCGTCATCATCACCCTGTCATCATCCCCCCTGTCATCATCCAGACCCCTGTCATCATCACCCTGTCATCATCCCCCCTGTCATCATCCAGACCCCTGTCATCATCACTCTGTCATCATCACCCCGTCATCATCACCCCGTCATCATCACCCCGTCATCATCACCCCGTCATCATCACCCCGTCATCATCACTCTGTCATTATCACCCCGTCATCATCACCCTGTCATCATCCCCCCCCGTCATCATCCAGACCCCTGTCATCATCACCCTGTCATCATCACCCCGTCATCATCACCCTGTCATCATCCCCCCCTTGTCATCATCCAGACCCCTGTCATCATCACCCTGTCATCATCACCCCGTCATCATCACCCCGTCATCATCACCCCGTCATCATCATCACCGCCTGTCAATCCCTTCTCAGTGGTCTTCAACCTGCGGACCTCGAGATGTTGCAAAACTACAACTCCCAGCATGCCCGGACAGCCAACGGCTCTCCGGGCATGCTGGGTGTTGTAGTTTTGAAACCTCTGGAGGTCCGCAGGTTGAAGACCACTGCGGCCTTCATCATCATCCAGACCCCCCTTTTGTTTTCTGCTCCCTCGGTGGGAAGGAAGGGTGAGCTGGTCCGGGCCATCTATGCTGCAAGGACCGTCCGGTGGGGAGGGTTAGTCGTTCCAGGATGTCCATCTTCACCGGGAGGCCCTCTTCTCCGGGCCGGCCCCAGACTAGTGACTTTGCCTTGACAACGACGTGCAGGGACGTCACGGACATCTGCTGCGCATGGACGTCCTGTGCATCATCGTCAAGGCAACGGCACTAGTCCGGGGCGGGCCCGGAGAGGAGAAGAGGGCCTCCCGGTGAAGATGGATAGCCCGGAATGACTAACCCTCCCCACCGGACGGTCCTTGCAGCATAGATGGCCAGGACCAGCTCACCCTTCCTTCCCACCGAGGGGAGGGGAGTAGAAAACAAAAGTGGGGTCTGGATGATGACAAAGGCCGCAGTGGTCTTCAATCTGCAGACCTCCAGATGTTTCAAAACTACAACTCCCAGCATGCACGGACAGCCGATGGCTGACCGGGCATGCTGGGAGTTGTAGTTTTGCAACATCTGGAGGTCCGCAGGTTGAAGACCACTGAGAAGGGATTGACAGGCGGAGATGGACGGCCCGGACCATCCAATCACAGCTAAAGCCAGAAACGTTTTTTTTGTTCACTCGAGTATAAGCCGAGGGGGGCGTTTTTACCACGAAAAATCATGCTGAAAAACTGGGCTTATACTCGAGTATATACGGTACAACAGTTCATCATTATATAAGTATTAGATACATTATATAAGTATTAGATACATAGCTGTAGAATAAGGATACAGGGCAGCACAGGATCTACGCATGTGTATCATTTTGGTGCAGATTTCTTGAGTATTTGCCCCTTCAGATTTTGGAGGCAGATTTTGTTGCCCTTTTACACTTTAGTCAATCTGAACCAGAAGAGATGCAACAAAATACACAAAGTAGCAACCGGAGACTCCGAAATCACTGGAAATAATCAGGTGATGGCTGAGGAGGAGCGGAGATCGCAGCAGACTGTGCTGCTCTGTTATCACAACTCATAGATGTCCTAAAGGACCTAGAGAGAAACCGGCGGAGAAGACACTACATGGCCTAGGAGGGTGACTACTACTTATTAGAACAAGGTCTACTCATCTGATCTAACAATACAAACTCCCATCATGCCTCTTCTACTAACAATTAAAGGGGAATGCCCGACAAAAAATAATGTTGGTGCCAGAAAGTTCATCAGATTTATAAATTACTTCTATATGAAAATATTAATCCTTCCAGTACTTATCAGCTGCTGTATGCTACACAAAAAGTTGTGTAGTTCTTTCCAGTCTGAACACAGTGCTCTCTGCTGCCACCTCTGTCCATGTCAGGAACTGTCCGGAGCAGAAGCAAATCCGGACAGTTAATTACTATAACAATTACCCTCCTAAGCCAACAAACAAGACAATACCTTAAAGGGGTACTCCAGTGAAAAACATTTTTTTTTTGTAAATCAACTGGTGCCAGAACATTAAACAGATTTGTAAATTACTTCTATTAAAAAATCTTAACCCTTCCAGTACTTATCAGCTACTACATGAAGTTGTGTAGTTCTTTCCAGTCTGACCACAGTGCTTTCTGCTGACACCACTGTCCATATCAGGAACTGTCCGGAGAAGGAGAGGTTTGCTATAGGGATTTGCTCCAACTCTGGACAATTCCTGACATGGACAGAGGTGTCAGCAGAGAGCGCTGTGGTCAGACTGGAAAAAACTACACAACTTCCTGTGGAGCATACAGCAGCTGATAAGTACTGGAAGGGTAAGGTTTTTATATAGAAGTTAGTTACAAATCTCTAGAACATTCTGTTGATTGGAGATTTCCCCCCCCCCCTCTTGAGTACCCCTTTAAGACTTGACTGATTAACCCCTTACTGCTCTTGGACACTGGTGGACTCCATTTCTTTCAGCCATATCTGGAGTCCATATTATCATTATAGTTTTGGAGAAATAACATGTTTACCGCTCGACATTCAGCTAACAACGCTCCAAACATAATATATTCCCCGCCGGCTGCTTTTCAAAGGTAAATCATCAACTTTTTGACAGCGAAAGTCCCATTAATTCTGGGGAGAAGTAAATCTACGGTGAATTGTGCGTCTTATGGATTTAGGTTCGTGATTAATCTTGATTCTCACTTTACGAGATTGGCGAAGTCTTTCAGGGGAAGAGTAGAAATACATTACTGTCACTAACTTAACTCCGAAGGCGCCGGCATTGTCAGAAGCCGATAATTATTCCACTGCACCGGGCGATTATCCGCTAATTTATAACACCCCACCGAATACACTCAGCTCTTTCTGCTCCAGTGGTACGTTACCCAAAACCACAGACAAGAATAATGTGAGAATTACCTGAGATAATCATATAAAGGACGAAAAATCACATTAACATCCCCGGCAGATCATTAGCTAAATGTCCACAAACCAGATTCTCCCCTATGTGTTATCATTGGAGCGAATCCCCATAGTAATAACTGAGACGAGACGGAAAAAAAAAAAAAATAAGGAAAAAACCGAGAGAGAGAAGGATAAGAGGGGTTTATTGTCCATAATAATGTGCAAAAATAATAAATAATTCTGACTTCTAAAAAAAATTCTACAGTACTGCCCCTATATACAAGAATATAACTACTATAATACTGCCTCCTATATACAAGAATATAACTACTATAATACTGCTCCTATATACAAGAATATAACTACTATAATACTACTCCTATATACAAGAATATAACTACTATAATACTGCTCCTATATACAAGAATATAACTACTATAATACTGCTCCTATATACAAGAATATAACTACTATAATACTGCTCCTATATACAAGAATATAACTACTATAATACTGCTCCTATATACAAGAATATAACTACTATAATACTGCTCCTATATACAACAATATAACTACTATAATACTGCCCCTATATACAGGAATATAACTACTATAATACTGCTCCTATATACAAGAATATAACTACTATAATACTGCTCCTATATACAAGAATATATCCACTATAATACTGCTCCGATATACAAGAATATAACTACTATAATACTGCTCCTATATACAAGAATATAACTACTATAATACTGTCCCTATATACAAGAATATAACTACTATAATACTGCTCCTATATACAAGAATATAACTACTATAATACTGCTCCTATATACAAGAATATAACTACTATAATACTGCTCTTATATACAAGAATATAACTACTATAATACTGCCCCAATATACAGGAATATAACTACTATAATACTGCCTCCTATATACAGGAATATAACTACTATAATACTGCCCCTATATACAGGAATATAACTACTATAATACTGCTCCTATATACAAGAATATAACTACTATAATACTGCCCCTATATACAAGAATATAACTACTATAATACTGTCTCCTATATATAAGAATATAACTACTATAATACTGCTCCTATATACAAGAATATAACTACTATAATACTGCTCCTATATACAAGAATATAACTACTGTAATACTGCTCCTATATACAAGAATATAACTACTATAATACTGCCCCTATATACAAGAATATAACTACTATAATACTGCTCCTATATACAAGAATATAACTACTATAATACTGCCCCTATATACAAGAATATAACTACTGTAATACTGCTCCTATATACAAGAATATAACTACTATAATACTGCTCCTATATACAAGAATATAACTACAATAATACTGCCCCTATATACAAGAATATAACTACTATAATACTGCTCCTATATACAAGAATATAACTACTATAATACTGCCCCTATATACAAGAATATAACTACTGTAATACTGCTCCTATATACAAGAATATAACTACTATAATACTGCTCCTATATACAAGAATATAACTGCTATAATACTGCCTCCTATATACAAGAATATAACTACTATAATACTGCCTCCTATATACAAGAATATAACTACTATAATACTGCTCCTATATACAAGAATATATCTACTATAATACTGCTCCTATATACAAGAATATAACTACTATAATACTGTCTCCTATATACAAGAATATAACTACTATAGTACTGCCCCTATATACAAGAATATAACTACTATAATACTGCTACTATATACAGGAATATAACTACTATAATACTGCTCCTATATACAAGAATATAACTACTATAATACTGCTCCTATATACAAGAATATAACTACAATAATACTGCTCCTATATACAAGAATATAACTACTATAATACTGCCTCCTATATACAAGAATATAACTACTATAATACTGCTCCTATATACAAGAATATAACTACTATAATACTGCCCCCTATATACAAGAAAATAACTACTATAATACTGCCTCCTAGCTGTGAGGTTGTGTGTTTGTGGTTCTCCTGATGTCTGGAGAAAGCCCAGGGCGGGGCCACCCTGGGCGGGGAAGCTCCCCAAGCAAGGCCCAGGCTTCTCGGCCTACACTGGATGAAAACTCCCAGGCTCTTTTTGATGGGGATGGAAATCCTAAAGTGGACTTTGCGCAAGAAAGTCCTCAGCCTGGAAGCACTACAAGTGCAAAGAAAGCCCCAGCAGGGGACAAGACCCCTGATACAGCCGACACGTTTCTCTTTTCAGGATGGGGACATATGCAAGTATGGCGAGGAAAAACAGCCACAGGAACCTGCAGCTGGGCCTGAGCAGGAGCTGGGAACAGAGGCACCACAAGTCCCAAGAGTCCCAGTGCGTCAGCAGGACATTGGACATTTACCAGTGTATGAAGGTGATGGGGTGATGGAGCAGAGCTCTAATGTTGAGGCATGGACTGGGGGTGAGGACTGTGATAATGTTGGGGCACGGACTGGGGGTGCGGATTGTGATATTGGGGCACGGACTGGGGTGCGGATTGTGATAATGTTGGGGCACGGACTGGGGGTGCGGATTGTGATAATGTTGGGGCACGGACTGGGGGTGAGGACTGTGATAATGTTGGGGCACGGACTGGGGGTGAGGACTGTGATAATGTTGGGGCACGGACTGGGGTGCGGATTGTGATATTGGGGCACGGACTGGGGGTGAGGACTGTGATGTTCCTGAGGGGTCGGTGGCTGGAGGGGGTGCACAATCTGTGTGGGGTGTTGTGTCTGATTATGATATAGAGGTGGATGGGACAGGTGTTATTGTACAAAATAATGTGCAGCAGATGTGGCAGGGCCCCCCAGAGTAGACCCCAACCCTGTAAGACAGGACGCAGGTACCCGCCAGGTTCCTCCTAGAAATGCCTGGAGCCATGGTGCTCCATCTTTCACCTCCAGCGCCAATTATACTGGCCAGGCATTTAAAAGGAGGAATGTGGTGCGATTTCGGCACAGAGGTGCCAAGGAGGACCTTCCAGATAGGAGGTTTGTGGTGAGGGAGCTCCTGTGCCACCAGATGGAGTTTGTGCCAGCGGACATCTTGGCAGTAATAAAGCTTCCAGATAGACAGGGCTATGATGTCAGCTTTAAGCTCATGTCTAATCTGGATCGGTTCTGGTCCAACTTCCCCAGGTTCAGAGACAAGGATGGATGGAGTAAATTTAGTTTTATTCCCATATCCAAGCCAGATACCGTCATCATCAATATAATCTTCTGGAATGAAGGTGTCCCCCCCCCCCCCCAGGACATTGTGGTGTGGCTCCGCAGACATTGTGACCTGGTGTCTGATCTCACCAAGAACAGAGATGATGACGGTATCTGGACTGGAGGGTGGAAGGTCCTGGTGAAGCTGCGCCAACACGGGAACATCACCCAACATCTGCCCAACTCCTTCTTCATTGGTAGAGAGAAGGGCGTTTGTTTCTACCCCGGTCAGCCCAGAAAGTGTTTCAAATGTGGCAAGCCTGGTCATCTGGCAAATACCTGTACTATTGTTAAGTGTAATCTATGTGGTGAGACTGGACATGTAAGTGCTGACTGCCAGAACATCCGCTGTAATCTCTCTGGTGAGATCGGTCACCCTCACCGGGACTGTCCCAATGCCTGGCACAACATCTGCCGGGAGCTTCCTGATGAGGACCTTGTGGCGGGGGCAGAGGCTGTAGAGGAGGAGGCTTTAATATCAGGCCCTATTCTAACCAGACAGGAGGTCCAGCAGGGTTTAAGCAACACAACACTAGAACCTCATTAGTCAGAGAGCACACAGGGGGACATGGAGGTTGTGCCACAAGACCAGCAGCAGCCGGGGGTATCCTCTACTGTGTCTGAGGGGAATAGGATGCAGCAAACTAAAAGGAGGAAAAAAGACAAGTCCTCCCGCAGGCCTGAGGGGGAGAACAGCTCCGGCCAAACCACGAAGAAAAGGGCTGACAACAGGGCAGGAGTGATGGTCATGTCCAATAGATACAAGGTTCTGACAGAGTCTGACGGTGACTTGGACACTGAGATAAAAAGAATAGAGGATGACTGTGACGGTGACACCAGGGACCAACCCCCAATTAAAAGGAAACCACAGAGTGTAAAAGACAAGGTAGAGTCGGACATGGAGACAGGTGGTGGCCAGCGGGACTCAGATTCTGACTTGTGATGATGGGGATCAGGTCTCTGCTCTTCTGTCTTATCATGACTGGGTTTACTTTAAGGGTCCTTTCTACTAATGTGAACAGTATTAAAGTGAGGAGGACACGTCATATTGTTTATGACCATTTACAATATCTGGACAGAGATGTCATCTTTATGCAGGAGACGCGCCTGACTACACTGGGTTATTTACGTGAGGCTGAGAGGGAATGGACGTCTGGGCCTTCTTTCTGGTCACTGGCTGTGGAGCCTTATGCCGGGGTGGCCATACTGTTTACCACCAAGGATGTGACAATACATAGGATGACAGAGGTCATCATGGGAAGGTGTCTGATCCTTGAGGTCACTATCCATGGTAGGAGGCTCCGGCTCATTAATATCTATGGCCCGTATCTATTTACATCTGTTCCTGTAATCATGGCCGGGGATTTTAACGTCACTAGGACATCAGGTGACAGGTCCTCAGGCAGAGCGGTGGCCAGGGACTCCAGGGTCCTTAATAACATGATCATGCAGGCCGGTCTGAGTGATGTGTTCACACAGGGTGGAAGAAAACCGAAACTGACATATACCTGTTCTGACAGGAGCAGTAGAATAGACATGGCATTCGTGAGCCCTGCGGAGAGGGTTTGTGACAGGAATGAGAAAACTGTCCCTTATTCAGACCATATGGCCTTAGTCTTCTGTCTTGGTGCCACCAAGCACCCAGACATTGGTAGAGGACTATGGAAGCTCAATTCTAGTCTTCTTTTTCTTTGAAAAAGCCAGGGTACACTGGCGAAACATCAGCAGGAGGGGCTATAATGTTTTTATAAATCGGCATCCTAGTGACACAATAGCAAGATTTGAACAGGGTGGGGGTTTCTCTAGTCAGCGGTGGCGACACTGTCTGGCTTAACTAGACCTTCCCACTGTGACACTGATCACAAGACATATGGGCAATTTTGACCTATGTTGTAGTCACACAGTGGATGACCGGACTTTTTAACATTTTTTCACTATGGTACCAAAAGCACAATTTATAATTAAGTGGTTGTAATAAAAGTTAAGTTTTAATAATTTAGTTAAGCAGTCTCTAGTTTAGGGCAGTCCTTGGGGACGTGTCCCTAAAATTGTAATTTTCATTGTTTTGCCCTGAGACACTTAGGAGTATTTGCTTGGTCAGATAGGAACTGTCCTCTGGGTTGTCAGCAGGAGGAGACCATGGAGCATTTCATATCTGACTGCAGGGGCGGGAGGAGGATATGGGAAGAAGTGTCCAGTAAGCTGAACATCCCATTACTGCAGAATCTGACGTATCCTGACATCATATATGCTGTACCATCCAGTAACAGGACTGTAGACAGAGAGACAATGTACATAATTATAACAATCATTAAATATTACCATTGGCACATGAGAACTAGAGTGTCCATACACAACGAGCCATTCCATCACATCACAGCAGTAAGACAGATCATGTCCGAGCTCCAATGGGTAAAGTCATTAGAAATGAGGAGGAACCAAAATAATGGGAAATTATGGAGAAATATTTCTTTGGTTTAACACAGATGATGTCATGTTGTTGTTTTTTTTCAGTTTTTTTTCTTCTTTCCCAGCAAATGTGGACTTTTTAAGTTTATTATGACTCTATATATACACTCTAGTTGAGTAGTCATTGTGTGTACAATGCTTGTTATTTTTGTTTTGTATTGCAAGAATATATATTCTTTTTTTGTATTTTTATGTTTGTTTTCACAATAAAAATTGCCTCCTATGTACAAGAATATAACTACTATAATACTGCTCCTATATACAAGAATATAACTACTATAATACTGCCTCCTATATACAAGAATATAACTACTATAATACTGCTCTTATATACAAGAATATAACTACTATAATACTGCTCCTATATACAAGAATATAACTACTATAATACTGCTCCTATATACAAGAATATAACTACTATAATACTGCTCCTATATACAAGAATATAACTACTATAATACTGCTCTTATATACAAGAATATAACTACTATAATACTGCTCCTATATACAAGAATATAACTACTATAATACTGCCTCCTATATACAAGAATATAACTACTATAATACTGCTCCTATATACAAGAATATAACTACTATAATACTGCTCCTATATACAAGAATATAACTACTATAATACTGCTCCTATATACAAGAATATAACTACTATAATACTGCTTCTATATACAAGAATATAACTACTATAATACTGCTCCTATATACAAGAATATAACTACTATAATACTGCTCCTATATACAAGAATATAACTACTATAATACTGCTCCTATATACAAGAATATAACGACTATAATACTGCCTCCTATATACAAGAATATATCTACTATAATACTGCTCCTATATACAAGAATATAACTACTATAATACTGCTCCTATATACAAGAATATAACTACTATAATACTGCTCCTATATACAAGAATATAACGACTATAATACTGCCTCCTATATACAAGAATATATCTACTATAATACTGCTCCTATATACAAGAATATAACTACTATAATACTGCTCCTATATACAAGAATATAACTACTATAATACTGCTCCTATATACAAGAATATACCGTATTTATCGGGGTATACCTCGCACTGGCCCATAACACGCACCCTCATTTTACCAAGGATATTTGGGTAAAAAAAGTTTTTTACCCAAATATCCTTGGTAAAATGAGGGTGCGTGTTTGTGCATGCGTATACCCCAATACACCCCCAGGGAAGGCAGGGGGAGAGAGGCCATCGCTGCCCTCTTCTCTCCCCCTGCCTTTCCTGGGGTCTAGAGCCCTGCTGCCGCCGCTTCTCTCCCGCTAGCTATTGGCGCCGCTGCCCGTTCTCTCCCCCTGACTATCGGTGCCGGCGCCCATAGCCAGGGGGAGAGAAGGGGCAGCGGCACCCATTGCCGGCGCCGCTGCCTTGTTGCCTCCCCCATCCCCGGTTGTATAGTTACCTGTTGCCGGGGTCGGGTCCGCGCTGCTTCAGGCCTCCGGTGTGCGTCCCCTGCGTCGTTGCTATGTACTGCACGGCGCGGCGCAATGATGAGTGATGTCATTGCGCCGCGCCGTGCAGCGCATAGCAACGACGTAGGGGACGCACACCGGAGACCTGAAGCAGTGAGGACCCCACCCCGGCAACAGGTAATTATGCAACCGGGGATGGGGGAGGCAACAGGGCAGCGGTGCCGGCAATGGGTGCCGCTGCCCCTTCTCTCCCCCTGGCTATCGGCGCCGCTGCCCCATTGCCGGCGCCGCTTCTCTCCCCCTGGCTATCGGCGCCGGCAATGGGGCGCCAGCACCGATAGTTAGGGGGAAAGAACGGGCAGCGGTGCTGATAGCCAGGGGGAGAGAAGGGCCGGCAGCAGGGCTCTAGACCCCAGGACAGGCAGGGGCAGAGAAGCCGGTAGCGCTGGTGGTCTCTGCACCTGCAAAGCCGCTGCAGTTCATTGATTTAAAGCGCCTGCTTTAAATCATTGAACTGCAGCGGCTTATCGGCGTATAACACGCAGGTAGACTTGAGGCTAAAAATTTTTGCCTAAAAAGTGCGTGTTATACGCCGATAAATACGGTAACTACTATAATACTGCCTCCTATATACAAGAATATAACTACTATTATACTGCCTCCTATATACAAGAATATAACTGCTATAATACTGCCTCCTATATACAAGAATATAACTACTATAATACTGCCTCCTATATACAAGAATATAACTACTATAATACTGCCTCCTATATACAAGAATATAACTACTATAATACTGCCTCCTATATACAAGAATATAACTGCTATAATACTGCCTCCTATATACAAGAATATAACTACTATAATACTGCCTCCTATATACAAGAATATAACTACTATAATACTGCCTCCTATATACAAGAATATAACTGCTATAATACTGCCTCCTATATACAAGAATATAACTACTATAATACTGCTCCTATATACAAGAATATAACTACTATAATACTGCCTCCTATATACAAGAATATAACTGCTATAATACTGCTCCTATATACAAGAACATAACTACTATAATACTGCCTCCTATATACAAGAATATAACTGCTATAATACTGCCTCCTATATACAAGAATATAACTACTATAATACTGCTCCTATGTACAAGAATATAACTACTATAATACTGCCTCCTATATACAAGAATATAACTGCTATAATACTGCTCCTATATACAAGAATATAACTACTATAATACTGCCTCCTATATACAAGAATATAACTATTATAATACTGCTCCTATATACAAGAATATAACTACTATAATACTTCTCCTATATACAAGAATATAACTACTATAATACTGCTCCTATATACAAGAATATAACTACTATAATACTGCTCCTATATACAAGAATATAACTACTATAATACTGCCTCCTATATACAAGAATATAACTACTATAATACTGCTCCTATATACAAGAATATAACTACTATAATACTGCTCCTATATACAAGAATATAACTACTATAATACTGCTCCTATATACAAGAATATAACTACTATAATACTGCCTCCTATATACAAGAATATAACTACTATAATACTGCTCCTATATACAAGAATATAACTACTATAATACTGCCCCTATATACAAGAATATACCTACTATAATACTGCTCCTATATACAAGAATATAAATACTATAATACTGCTCCTATATACAAGAATATAACTACTATAATACTGCTCCTATATACAAGAATATAACTACTATAATACTGCTCCTATATACAAGAATATAACTACTATAATACTGCCTCCTATATACAAGAATATAACTACTATAATTCTGCTCCTATATACAAGAATATAACTACTATAATACTGCTCCTATATACAAGAATATAACTACTATAATACTGCTCCTATATACAAGAATATAACTACTATAATACTGCCTCCTATATACAAGAATATAACTACTATAATACTGCTCCTATATACAAGAATATAACTACTATAATACTGCCCCTATATACAAGAATATACCTACTATAATACTGCTCCTATATACAAGAATATAAATACTAAATACTGCTCCTATATACAAGAATATAACTACTATAATACTGCCTCCTATATACAAGAATATAACTGCTATAATACTGCCTCCTATATACAAGAATATAACTACTATAATACTGCTCCTATATACAAGAATATAACTACTATAATACTGCCTCCTATATACAAGAATATAACTACTATAATACTGCTCCTATATACAAGAATATAACTACTATAATACTGCCTCCTATATACAAGAATATAACTACTATAATACTGTCTCCTATATACAAGAATATAACTACTATAATACTGCTCCTATATACAAGAATATAACTACTATAATACTGCCTCCTATATACAAGAATATAACTACTATAATACTGCTCCTATATACAAGAATATAACTACTATAATACTGCTCCTATATACAAGAATATAGCTACTTTCCTCCTCCTCCTCATCTTTTCCTCTTCTCCTCCTTCTTCTCCTCTCCTCTTCCTCTTCCCACAGGATTTCTCTTCTACTTCTCCTTTTTTCTTCCATCTTCCAATTTGGACCAATAAACCTGAAGCGCTCTCATCACTCCCGTCCCTCATCACTCTCATCACTCTCGTCACTCATCACTCTCATCAATCTAATCACTCTCATCACTCTCGTCACTCTTGTCACTCTCATCACTCTCGTCACTCTCGTCACTCTCATCACTCTCATCACTCTCGTTCATCACTTGGCCGGAGGATTGGCTCCTGGTAGAAGGGTTGAGAATCCTACGATGGTGTCAGTGAGATGATGACCCTACAGAGACAGCTATAGGGGAGCACAGCTGTATCATACATGACACATGGGGGGCGCTGTTTCAGATTCGGGGCCCATGTGACGCATCTGTAGTGTTACAACATGGCGGCAGCGTCCAGAAGTGACGACTCATTTATCATCTCCAGCAGGACTTGTGTCTAATGTTATTCTTCATCTATTGCTTTATAATTAAGATGTGTTGTTTATTATTATGAATGCTCCTCCCCCTGGTGAATTAGCCACACCCACATCATGATAAGGTCAAAACTCACTCCACCTCTGTTTACACATTTTGGGAGCAGCAATTAATTGTTTCCAATGATTTTTACCTATGTAATAAACAGAGATGAGCAAACTTTAGAAAAATGTGATTTGGCCGATTCGCCCAAAAAAGAAATTATTTGGTTTGATCCGAATTTTTTGGCGGTGAATCTATATTAAAAAAGGCTATTTCTAGCCTACATACAGCCTCTATAGGGGTATAGAACACTTTGCTCTGTTATAACATGCATATGGAGCATGCTGGGGTAGTGAAATAATACTGTTATTCAGAATAGCAAAAAGATTACCGGCATCGCTCTTAGAATCACTGCCGCACAACAGCACAATGACAGAGCCTGGTGGTGGCATCAGTGTCAGGAGACCATATAGTGACTGAATGACATAGCGTGGACATAGCGTGGCATGAGGAGACCATATAGTGGCTGAATGATACAGCGTGGAGGTGTTGGCAGCATGAAGAGACCATTTAGTGGCTGAATGACAAAGTGTGGAGGTGTTGGCAGCATGAGGAGACCATATAGGGACTGAATGACACAGCGTGGAGGTGTTGGCAGCATGAGGAGACCATATAGTGGCTGAATGACACAGCGAGGAGGTGTTGGCAGCATGAGGAGACCATATAGTGGCTGAATGACACAGCCTGGAGGTGTTGGCAGCATGAGAAGACCATATAGTGGCTTAATGACACAGCGTGGAGGTGTTGGCGGTATGAGGAGACCATAAAGCGGCTAAATGACACAGCTTGGAGGTGTTGGCAGCATGAGGACACCATATAATGGCTGAATGACACAGCGAGGAGGTGTTGGCAGCATGAGGAGACCATATAGTGACTGAATGACAAAGCGTGGAGGTGTTGGTAGCATGAGGAGACCATATAGTGACTGAATGACACAGCGTGGAGGTGTTGGCAGCATGAGGAGACCATATAGTGACTGAATGAAACAGCGTGGAGGTGTTGGAAGCATGAGGAGACCATATAGTGACTGAATGACACAGTGTGGAGGTGTTAGCAGCATGAGGACACCATATAGTGGCTGAATGGCACAGCGTGGAGGTGTTGGCGGCATGAGGAGACCATATAGTGGCTGAATGACACAGCCTGGAGTTGTTGGCAGCATGAGGACACCATATAGTGGCTGAATGACACAGCGAGGAGGTGTTGGCAGCATGAGGAGACCATATAGTGGCTGAATGACACAGCCTGGAGGTGTTGGCAGCATGAGAAGACCATATAGTGGCTTAATGACACAGCGTGGAGGTGTTGGCGGTATGAGGAGACCATAAAGCGGCTAAATGACACAGCTTGGAGGTGTTGGCAGCATGAGGACACCATATAATGGCTGAATGACACAGCGAGGAGGTGTTGGCAGCATGAGGAGACCATATAGTGACTGAATGACAAAGCGTGGAGGTGTTGGTAGCATGAGGAGACCATATAGTGACTGAATGACACAGCCTGGAGGTGTTGGCAGCATGAGGAGACCATATAGTGACTGAATGAAACAGCGTGGAGGTGTTGGAAGCATGAGGAGACCATATAGTGGCTGAATGACACAGTGTGGAGGTGTTGGCAGTATGAGGAGACCATATAGTGGCTGAATGACACAGTGTGGAGGTGTTGGCAGCATGAGGAGACCATATAGTGACTGAATGACACAGTGTGAGGTGTTGGCAGCATGAGTAGACTATATAGTGACTGATTGACACAGTGTGGAGGTGTTAGCAGCATGAAGACACCATAAAGTGGCTGAATGGCACAGCGTGGAGGTGTTGGCGGCATGAGGAGACCATATAGTGGCTTAATGACACAGCATGGAGGTGTTGGCAGAATGAGGAGACCATATAGTGGCTGAATGACACAGCCTGGAGTTGTTGGCAGCATGAGGACACCATATAGTGGCTGAATGACACAGCGTGGAATTGTTGGCAGCATGAGGAGACCATGTAGTGGCTGAATTACACAGTCTGGGGGTGTTGGTAGCATGAGGAGACCATATAGTGACTGAATGACACAGCGTGGAGGTGTTGGCAGCATGAGGTGACCATATAGTGACTGAATGACACAGCGTGGAGGTGTTGGAAGCATGAGGAGACCATATAGTGGCTGAATGACACAGCGTGGAGGTGTTGGCAGTATAAGGAGACAATATAGCGGCTAAATGACACAGCGTGGAGGTGTTGGCAGCATGAGGAGACCATATAGTGACTAAATGACACAGTGTGAGGTGTTGGCAGCAAGAGGAGACCATATAGTGACTGAATGACACAGTGTGAGGTGTTGGCAGCATGAGGAGACCATATAGTGACTGAATGACACAATGTGGAGGTGTTGGCAGCATGAGGACACCATATAGTGGCTGAATGGAACAGCATGGAGGTGGTGGTAGAATGAGGAGACCATATAGTGGCTGAATGACACAGCCTGGTGTTGTTGGCAGCGTGAGGACACCATATAGTGGCTGAATGACACAGCGTGGAAGTGTTGACAGCATGAGGAGACCATATAGTGGCTGAATGACACAGCGTGGAGGTGTTGGCAGCATGAGGAGACCATATAGTGGCTGAATGACACAGCGTGGAGGTGTTGTCAGCATGAGGAGACCATATAGAGGCTGAATGACACAGCGTGGAGGTGTTGTCAGCATGAGGAGACCATATAGTGGCTGAATGACACAGCGTGGAGGTGTTGGCAGCATGAAGACACCCTATAGTGACTGAAAGACACAGCGTGGAGGTGTTGTCAGCAAAAGGAGACCATATAGTGGCTGAATGACACAGCGTGGAGGTGTTGGCAGCATGAGGAGACCATATAGTGGCTGAATGACAGCTTGGAGGTGTTGGCAGCATGAGGAGACCATATAGTGGCTGAATGGCACAGCCTGGAGGTGTTGGCAGCATGAGGAGACCATATAGTGGCTGAATAACACAGCGTGGAGGTGTTGTCAGCATGAGGAGACCATATAGTGGCTGAATGACACAGCGTGGAGGTGTTGGCAGCATGAGGAGACCATATAGTGACTGAATGACACAGCGTGGAGGTGTTGGCAGCATGAAGACACCCTATAGTGACTGAAAGACACAGCGTGGAGGTGTTGTCAGCAAAAGGAGACCATATAGTGGCTGAATGACACAGCGTGGAGATGTTGGCAGCATGAGGAGACCATATAGTGGCTGAATGACAGCTTGGAGGTGTTGGCAGCATGAGGAGACCATATAGTGGCTGAATGGCACAGCCTGGAGGTGTTGGCAGCATGAGGAGACCATATAGTGGCTGAATAACACAGCGTGGAGGTGTTGTCAGCATGAGGAGACCATATAGTGGCTGAATGACACAGCGTGGAGGTGTTGGCAGCATGAGGAGACCATATAGTGACTGAATGACACAGCGTGGAGGTGTTGGCAGCATGAAGACACCCTATAGTGACTGAAAGACACAGCGTGGAGGTGTTGTCAGCAAAAGGAGACCATATAGTGGCTGAATGACACAGCGTGGAGATGTTGGCAGCATGAGGAGACCATATAGTGGCTGAATGACAGCTTGGAGGTGTTGGCAGCATGAGGAGACCATATAGTGGCTGAATGGCACAGCCTGGAGGTGTTGGCAGCATGAGGAGACCATATAGTGGCTGAATAACACAGCGTGGAGGTGTTGGCAGCATGAGGAGACCATATAGTGGCTGAATGACACAGCGTGGAGGTGTTGTCAGCATGAGGAGATCATATAGTGGGTGAATGACACAGCGTAGAGGTGTTGTCAGCAAAAGTAGACCATATAGTGGCTGAATGACACAGCGTTGAGGTGTTGGCAGCATGAGGAGACCATATAGTGGCTGAATGGCACAGCTTGGAGGTGTTGGCAGCATGAGGAGACCATATAGTTGCTTAATGACACAGCGTGGAGGTGTTGGCAGCATGAGGAGACCATATAGTGGCTGAATGACAGCGTGGAGGTGTTGGCAGCATGAGGAGACCATATAGTGGCTGAATGGCACAGCCTGGAGGTGTTGGCAGCATGAGGAGACCATATAGTGGCTGAATAACACAGCATGGAGGTGTTGGCAGCATGAGGACACCATATGGTGGCCGAATGACACAGCGTGGAAGTGTTGGCAGCATGAGGAGACCATATAGTGGCTGTATGACACAGTGTGGACATTTTGGCAGCATGAGGAGACCATATAGTGGCTGAATGACACAGGGTTGAGGTGTTGGCAGCATGAGGAGACCATATAGTGGCTGAATGACATAGCGTGGAGGTGTTGACAGCATGAGGAGACCCTATAGTGGCTGAATGACACAGCCTGGAGGTGTTGGCAGCATGAGGACACCATATAGTGGCTGAATGACATAGCGTGGAGGTGTTTGCAGTATGAGGAGATCATATAGTGGCTAAATGACACAGCATGGAGGTGTTGTCAGCATGAGGACACCATATAGTGGCTGAATGACACAGCGTGAAGGGGTTGTCAGCATGAGGAGACCATATAGTGGCTGAATGACACAGCGTGGAGGTGTTGGCAGTATGAGGAGACCATATAGTGGCTTAATGACACAGCGTGGAGGTGTTGGCAGCATGAGGTGACCATATAGTGGCTTAATGACACAGTGTGGAGGTGTTGGCAGCATGAGGAGACCATATAGTGGCTGAATGGCACAGCCTGGAGGTGTTGGCAGCATGAGGAGACCATATAGTGGCTGAATGACACAGCGTGGAGGTGTTGGCAGCATGAGGACACCATAAGGTGGCCGAATGACACAGCGTGGAGGTGTTGGCAGCATGAGGAGACCATATAGTGACTGAATGACACAGCGTGGAGGTGTTGGCAGCATGAGGAGACCATATAGTGGCTGAATGACACAGTGTGGACATGTTGGCAGCATGAAGAAACCATATAGTGGCTGAATGACACAGAGTGGAGGTGTTGGCAGCATGAGGAGACCATATAGTGGCTGAATGACATAGCGTGGAGGTGTTGACAGCATGAGGAGACCATATAGTGGCTGAATGACACAGTGTGGAGGTGTTGGCAGCATGAGGAGACCATATAGTCGCTGAAAGACACAGCGTGAAGGTGTTGGCAGCATGAGAAGACCATATTGTGACTGAATGACACAGTGTGGAGGTGTTGGCAGCATGAGGAGACCATATAGTCGCTGAATGGCACAGTGTGGAGGTTTTGGCAGCATGAGGAGACCATATAGTGGCTGAATGACACAGCCTGGAGGTGTTAGCAGCATGAGGAGACAATATAGTGGCTGAATGACACAGCGTGGAGGTGTTGGCAGCATGAGGAGACCATTTAGTGGCTGAATGACACAGCGTGGAGGTGTTGTCAGCATGAGGAGACCATATAGTGAATGAATGACACAGTGTGGAGGTGTTTGCAGCATGAGGAGACCATATAGTGGCTGAATGACACAGCGTGGAGGTGTTGGCTGCATGAGGAGATCATATAGTGGCTGAATGACACAGTGTGGAGGTGTTGGCAGCATGAGGACACCATAAAGTGGCTGAATGACACAGCGTGGAGGTGTTGGCAGCATGAGGACACCATATAGTGGCTGAATGACACAGCGTGGAGAAGTTGGCGGCATGAGGACACCATGTGGTGACTGAATGGCACAGCATGGAGGTGTTGGCAGCATCAGAAGACCATATAGTGGCCGAACGACACAGCGTGGAGGTGTTGGCAGCATGAGGAGACCATATAGTGAATGAATGACACAGCGTGGAGGTGTTGGCAGCATGAGGAGACCATATAGTGGCTGAATGACACAGCGTGGCGGTGTTGGCTGCATGAGGAGATCATATAGTGGCTGAATGACACAGCATGGAGGTGTTGGCAGCATGAGGAGACCATATAGTGACTGAATGACACAGTGTTGATTTGTTGGCAGCATGAGGACACCATATAGTGGCTGATTGGCACAGCATGGAGGTGTTGGCAGCATGAGTACACCATATAGTGGCTGAATGGCACAGGGTGGAGGTGTTGGCAGCATGAGGACACCATATAGTGGCTGAATAACCAAGCGTGGAGGTGTTGGCAGCATGAGGAGACCATATAGTGGCTGAATAACACAGCGTGGAGGTGTTGGCTGCATGAGGACACCATATGGTGGCCGAATGACACAGCGTGGAGGTGTTGGCAGCATGAGGAGACCATATAGTGGCTGAATGACACAGCGTGGAGGTGTTGTCAGCATGAGGAGACCATATAGTGGCTGAATGACACAGCGTGGAGGTGTTGTCAGCATGAGGAGACCATATAGTGACTGAATGACACAGCGTGGAGGTGTTGGCAGCATGAACACACCATATAGTGACTGAAAGACACAGCGTGGAGGTGTTGTCAGCAAAAGGAGACCATATAGTGGCTGAATGACACAGCGTTGAGGTGTTGGCAGCATGAGGAGACTATATAGTGGCTGAATGGCACAGCTTGGAGGTGTTGGCAGCATGAGGAGACCATATAGTTGCTTAATGACACAGCGTGGAGGTGTTGGCAGCATGAGGAGACCATATAGTGGCTGAATGACAGCGTGGAGGTGTTGGCAGCATGAGGAGACCATATAGTGGCTGAATGGCACAGCCTGGAGGTGTTGGCAGCATGAGGAGACCATATAGTGGCTGAATAACACAGCGTGGAGGTGTTGGCAGCATGAGGAGACCATATAGTGGCTGTATGACACAGTGTGGACATTTTGGCAGCATGAGGAGACCATATAGTGGCTGAATGACACAGGGTTGAGGTGTTGGCAGCATGAGGAGACCATATAGTGGCTGAATGACATAGCGTGGAGGTGTTGGCAGCATGAGGAGACCCTATAGTGGCTGAATGACACAGCCTGGAGGTGTTGGCAGCATGAGGACACCATATAGTGGCTGAATGACATAGCGTGGAGGTGTTTGCAGTATGAGGAGATCATATAGTGGCTAAATGACACAGCGTGGAGGTGTTGTCAGCATGAGGACACCATATAGTGGCTGAATGACAGCGTGGAGGGGTTGTCAGCATGAGGAGACCATATAGTGACTGAATGACACAGCGTGGAGGTGGTGGCCGCATGACGAGACCATATAGTGGCTTAATGACACGCCGTGGAGGTGTTGGCAGCATGAGGTGACCATATAGTGGCTTAATGACACAGTGTGGAGGTGTTGGCAGCATGAGGAGACAATATAGTGGCTGAATGGCACAGCCTGGAGGTGTTGGCAGCATGAGGAGACCATATAGTGAATGAATGACACAGCGTGGAGGTGTTGGCAGCATGAGGAGACCATATAGTGGCTGAATGACACAGCGTGGCGGTGTTGGCTGCATGAGGAGATCATATAGTGGCTGAATGACACAGCATGGAGGTGTTGGCAGCATGAGGAGACCATATAGTGACTGAATGACACAGTGTTGATTTGTTGGCAGCATGAGGACACCATATAGTGGCTGATTGGCACAGCATGGAGGTGTTGGCAGCATGAGTACACCATATAGTGGCTGAATGGCACAGGGTGGAGGTGTTGGCAGCATGAGGACACCATATAGTGGCTGAATAACCAAGCGTGGAGGTGTTGGCAGCATGAGGAGACCATATAGTGGCTGAATAACACAGCGTGGAGGTGTTGGCAGCATGAGGACACCATATGGTGGCCGAATGACACAGCGTGGAGGTGTTGGCAGCATGAGGAGACCATATAGTGGCTGAATGACACAGCGTGGAGGTGTTGGCAGCATGAACACACCATATAGTGACTGAAAGACACAGCGTGGAGGTGTTGTCAGCAAAAGGAGACCATATAGTGGCTGAATGACACAGCGTTGAGGTGTTGGCAGCATGAGGAGACTATATAGTGGCTGAATGGCACAGCTTGGAGGTGTTGGCAGCATGAGGAGACCATATAGTTGCTTAATGACACAGCGTGGAGGTGTTGGCAGCATGAGGAGACCATATAGTGGCTGAATGACACAGCGTGGAGGTGTTGGCAGCATGAGGAGACCATATAGTGGCTGAATGACACAGCGTGGAGGTGTTGTCAGCATGAGGAGACCATATAGAGGCTGAATGACACAGCGTGGAGGTGTTGTCAGCATGAGGAGACCATATAGTGGCTGAATGACACAGCGTGGAGGTGTTGGCAGCATGAAGACACCCTATAGTGACTGAAAGACACAGCGTGGAGGTGTTGTCAGCAAAAGGAGACCATATAGTGGCTGAATGACACAGCGTGGAGGTGTTGGCAGCATGAGGAGACCATATAGTGGCTGAATGACAGCTTGGAGGTGTTGGCAGCATGAGGAGACCATATAGTGGCTGAATGGCACAGCCTGGAGGTGTTGGCAGCATGAGGAGACCATATAGTGGCTGAATAACACAGCGTGGAGGTGTTGTCAGCATGAGGAGACCATATAGTGGCTGAATGACACAGCGTGGAGGTGTTGGCAGCATGAGGAGACCATATAGTGACTGAATGACACAGCGTGGATGTGTTGGCAGCATGAAGACACCCTATAGTGACTGAAAGACACAGCGTGGAGGTGTTGTCAGCAAAAGGAGACCATATAGTGGCTGAATGACACAGCGTGGAGATGTTGGCAGCATGAGGAGACCATATAGTGGCTGAATGACAGCTTGGAGGTGTTGGCAGCATGAGGAGACCATATAGTGGCTGAATGGCACAGCCTGGAGGTGTTGGCAGCATGAGGAGACCATATAGTGGCTGAATAACACAGCGTGGAGGTGTTGTCAGCATGAGGAGACCATATAGTGGCTGAATGACACAGCGTGGAGGTGTTGGCAGCATGAGGAGACCATATAGTGACTGAATGACACAGCGTGGAGGTGTTGGCAGCATGAAGACACCCTATAGTGACTGAAAGACACAGCGTGGAGGTGTTGTCAGCAAAAGGAGACCATATAGTGGCTGAATGACACAGCGTGGAGATGTTGGCAGCATGAGGAGACCATATAGTGGCTGAATGACAGCTTGGAGGTGTTGGCAGCATGAGGAGACCATATAGTGGCTGAATGGCACAGCCTGGAGGTGTTGGCAGCATGAGGAGACCATATAGTGGCTGAATAACACAGCGTGGAGGTGTTGGCAGCATGAGGAGACCATATAGTGGCTGAATGACACAGCGTGGAGGTGTTGTCAGCATGAGGAGATCATATAGTGGGTGAATGACACAGCGTAGAGGTGTTGTCAGCAAAAGTAGACCATATAGTGGCTGAATGACACAGCGTTGAGGTGTTGGCAGCATGAGGAGACCATATAGTGGCTGAATGGCACAGCTTGGAGGTGTTGGCAGCATGAGGAGACCATATAGTTGCTTAATGACACAGCGTGGAGGTGTTGGCAGCATGAGGAGACCATATAGTGGCTGAATGACAGCGTGGAGGTGTTGGCAGCATGAGGAGACCATATAGTGGCTGAATGGCACAGCCTGGAGGTGTTGGCAGCATGAGGAGACCATATAGTGGCTGAATAACACAGCATGGAGGTGTTGGCAGCATGAGGACACCATATGGTGGCCGAATGACACAGCGTGGAAGTGTTGGCAGCATGAGGAGACCATATAGTGGCTGTATGACACAGTGTGGACATTTTGGCAGCATGAGGAGACCATATAGTGGCTGAATGACACAGGGTTGAGGTGTTGGCAGCATGAGGAGACCATATAGTGGCTGAATGACATAGCGTGGAGGTGTTGACAGCATGAGGAGACCCTATAGTGGCTGAATGACACAGCCTGGAGGTGTTGGCAGCATGAGGACACCATATAGTGGCTGAATGACATAGCGTGGAGGTGTTTGCAGTATGAGGAGATCATATAGTGGCTAAATGACACAGCATGGAGGTGTTGTCAGCATGAGGACACCATATAGTGGCTGAATGACACAGCGTGGAGGGGTTGTCAGCATGAGGAGACCATATAGTGGCTGAATGACACAGCGTGGAGGTGTTGGCAGTATGAGGAGACCATATAGTGGCTTAATGACACAGCGTGGAGGTGTTGGCAGCATGAGGTGACCATATAGTGGCTTAATGACACAGTGTGGAGGTGTTGGCAGCATGAGGAGACCATATAGTGGCTGAATGGCACAGCCTGGAGGTGTTGGCAGCATGAGGAGACCATATAGTGGCTGAATGACACAGCGTGGAGGTGTTGGCAGCATGAGGACACCATAAGGTGGCCGAATGACACAGCGTGGAGGTGTTGGCAGCATGAGGAGACCATATAGTGACTGAATGACACAGCGTGGAGGTGTTGGCAGCATGAGGAGACCATATAGTGGCTGAATGACACAGTGTGGACATGTTGGCAGCATGAAGAAACCATATAGTGGCTGAATGACACAGAGTGGAGGTGTTGGCAGCATGAGGAGACCATATAGTGGCTGAATGACATAGCGTGGAGGTGTTGACAGCATGAGGAGACCATATAGTGGCTGAATGACACAGTGTGGAGGTGTTGGCAGCATGAGGAGACCATATAGTCGCTGAAAGACACAGCGTGAAGGTGTTGGCAGCATGAGAAGACCATATTGTGACTGAATGACACAGTGTGGAGGTGTTGGCAGCATGAGGAGACCATATAGTCGCTGAATGGCACAGTGTGGAGGTTTTGGCAGCATGAGGAGACCATATAGTGGCTGAATGACACAGCCTGGAGGTGTTAGCAGCATGAGGAGACAATATAGTGGCTGAATGACACAGCGTGGAGGTGTTGGCAGCATGAGGAGACCATTTAGTGGCTGAATGACACAGCGTGGAGGTGTTGTCAGCATGAGGAGACCATATAGTGAATGAATGACACAGTGTGGAGGTGTTTGCAGCATGAGGAGACCATATAGTGGCTGAATGACACAGCGTGGAGGTGTTGGCTGCATGAGGAGATCATATAGTGGCTGAATGACACAGTGTGGAGGTGTTGGCAGCATGAGGACACCATAAAGTGGCTGAATGACACAGCGTGGAGGTGTTGGCAGCATGAGGACACCATATAGTGGCTGAATGACACAGCGTGGAGAAGTTGGCGGCATGAGGACACCATGTGGTGACTGAATGGCACAGCATGGAGGTGTTGGCAGCATCAGAAGACCATATAGTGGCCGAACGACACAGCGTGGAGGTGTTGGCAGCATGAGGAGACCATATAGTGAATGAATGACACAGCGTGGAGGTGTTGGCAGCATGAGGAGACCATATAGTGGCTGAATGACACAGCGTGGCGGTGTTGGCTGCATGAGGAGATCATATAGTGGCTGAATGACACAGCATGGAGGTGTTGGCAGCATGAGGAGACCATATAGTGACTGAATGACACAGTGTTGATTTGTTGGCAGCATGAGGACACCATATAGTGGCTGATTGGCACAGCATGGAGGTGTTGGCAGCATGAGTACACCATATAGTGGCTGAATGGCACAGGGTGGAGGTGTTGGCAGCATGAGGACACCATATAGTGGCTGAATAACCAAGCGTGGAGGTGTTGGCAGCATGAGGAGACCATATAGTGGCTGAATAACACAGCGTGGAGGTGTTGGCTGCATGAGGACACCATATGGTGGCCGAATGACACAGCGTGGAGGTGTTGGCAGCATGAGGAGACCATATAGTTGCTTAATGACACAGCGTGGAGGTGTTGGCAGCATGAGGAGACCATATAGTGGCTGAATGACAGCGTGGAGGTGTTGGCAGCATGAGGAGACCATATAGTGGCTGAATGGCACAGCCTGGAGGTGTTGGCAGCATGAGGAGACCATATAGTGGCTGAATAACACAGCGTGGAGGTGTTGGCAGCATGAGGAGACCATATAGTGGCTGTATGACACAGTGTGGACATTTTGGCAGCATGAGGAGACCATATAGTGGCTGAATGACACAGGGTTGAGGTGTTGGCAGCATGAGGAGACCATATAGTGGCTGAATGACATAGCGTGGAGGTGTTGGCAGCATGAGGAGACCCTATAGTGGCTGAATGACACAGCCTGGAGGTGTTGGCAGCATGAGGACACCATATAGTGGCTGAATGACATAGCGTGGAGGTGTTTGCAGTATGAGGAGATCATATAGTGGCTAAATGACACAGCGTGGAGGTGTTGTCAGCATGAGGACACCATATAGTGGCTGAATGACAGCGTGGAGGGGTTGTCAGCATGAGGAGACCATATAGTGACTGAATGACACAGCGTGGAGGTGGTGGCCGCATGACGAGACCATATAGTGGCTTAATGACACGCCGTGGAGGTGTTGGCAGCATGAGGTGACCATATAGTGGCTTAATGACACAGTGTGGAGGTGTTGGCAGCATGAGGAGACAATATAGTGGCTGAATGGCACAGCCTGGAGGTGTTGGCAGCATGAGGAGACCATATAGTGAATGAATGACACAGCGTGGAGGTGTTGGCAGCATGAGGAGACCATATAGTGGCTGAATGACACAGCGTGGCGGTGTTGGCTGCATGAGGAGATCATATAGTGGCTGAATGACACAGCATGGAGGTGTTGGCAGCATGAGGAGACCATATAGTGACTGAATGACACAGTGTTGATTTGTTGGCAGCATGAGGACACCATATAGTGGCTGATTGGCACAGCATGGAGGTGTTGGCAGCATGAGTACACCATATAGTGGCTGAATGGCACAGGGTGGAGGTGTTGGCAGCATGAGGACACCATATAGTGGCTGAATAACCAAGCGTGGAGGTGTTGGCAGCATGAGGAGACCATATAGTGGCTGAATAACACAGCGTGGAGGTGTTGGCAGCATGAGGACACCATATGGTGGCCGAATGACACAGCGTGGAGGTGTTGGCAGCATGAGGAGACCATATAGTGGCTGAATGACACAGCGTGGAGGTGTTGGCAGCATGAACACACCATATAGTGACTGAAAGACACAGCGTGGAGGTGTTGTCAGCAAAAGGAGACCATATAGTGGCTGAATGACACAGCGTTGAGGTGTTGGCAGCATGAGGAGACTATATAGTGGCTGAATGGCACAGCTTGGAGGTGTTGGCAGCATGAGGAGACCATATAGTTGCTTAATGACACAGCGTGGAGGTGTTGGCAGCATGAGGAGACCATATAGTGGCTGAATGACACAGCGTGGAGGTGTTGGCAGCATGAGGAGACCATATAGTTGCTTAATGACACAGCGTGGAGGTGTTGGCAGCATGAGGAGACCATATAGTGGCTGAATGACAGCGTGGAGGTGTTGGCAGCATGAGGAGACCATATAGTGGCTGAATGGCACAGCCTGGAGGTGTTGGCAGCATGAGGAGACCATATAGTGGCTGAATAACACAGCGTGGAGGTGTTGGCAGCATGAGGAGACCATATAGTGGCTGAATGACACAGTGTGGACATGTTGGCAGCATGAGGAGACCATATAGTGGCTGAATGACATAGCGTGGAGGTGTTGACAGCATGAGGAGACCATATAGTGGCTGAATGACAAAGTGTGGAGGTGTTGGCAGCATGAGGAGACCATATAGTGGCTGAATGGCACAGTGTGGACATGTTGGCGGCATGAGGAGACCATATAGTAGCTGAATGACACAGCGTGGAGGTGTTGGCAGCATGAGGAGACCATATAGTGGCTGAATGACACAGTGTGGACATGTTGGCAGCATGAGGAAACCATATAGTGGCTGAATGACACAGAGTGGAGGTGTTGGCAGCATGAGGAGACCATATAGTGGCTGAATGACATAGCGTGGAGGTGTTGACAGCATGAGGAGACCATATAGTGGCTGAATGACAAAGTGTGGAGGTGTTGGCAGCATGAGGAGACCATATAGTCGCTGAAAGACACAGCGTGAAGGTGTTGGCAGCATGAGAAGACCATATAGTGACTGAATAACAAAGTGTGAGGTGTTGGCAGCATGAGGAGACCATATAGTCGCTGAATGGCACAGTGTGAAGGTGTTGGCAGCATGAGGAGACCATATAGTGGCTGAATGACACAGCCTGGAGGTGTTAGCAGCATGAGGAGACAATAAAGTGGCTGAATGACACAGCGTGGAGGTGTTGTCAGCATGAGGAGACCATATAGTGACTGAATGACACAGCGTGGAGGTGTTGGCAGCATGAACACACCATATAGTGACTGAAAGACACAGCGTGGAGGTGTTGTCAGCAAAAGGAGACCATATAGTGGCTGAATGACACAGCGTTGAGGTGTTGGCAGCATGAGGAGACTATATAGTGGCTGAATGGCACAGCTTGGAGGTGTTGGCAGCATGAGGAGACCATATAGTTGCTTAATGACACAGCGTGGAGGTGTTGGCAGCATGAGGAGACCATATAGTGGCTGAATGACAGCGTGGAGGTGTTGGCAGCATGAGGAGACCATATAGTGGCTGAATGGCACAGCCTGGAGGTGTTGGCAGCATGAGGAGACCATATAGTGGCTGAATAACACAGCGTGGAGGTGTTGGCAGCATGAGGAGACCATATAGTGGCTGTATGACACAGTGTGGACATTTTGGCAGCATGAGGAGACCATATAGTGGCTGAATGACACAGGGTTGAGGTGTTGGCAGCATGAGGAGACCATATAGTGGCTGAATGACATAGCGTGGAGGTGTTGGCAGCATGAGGAGACCCTATAGTGGCTGAATGACACAGCCTGGAGGTGTTGGCAGCATGAGGACACCATATAGTGGCTGAATGACATAGCGTGGAGGTGTTTGCAGTATGAGGAGATCATATAGTGGCTAAATGACACAGCGTGGAGGTGTTGTCAGCATGAGGACACCATATAGTGGCTGAATGACACAGCGTGGAGGGGTTGTCAGCATGAGGAGACCATATAGTGACTGAATGACACAGCGTGGAGGTGGTGGCCGCATGACGAGACCATATAGTGGCTTAATGACACAGCGTGGAGGTGTTGGCAGCATGAGGTGACCATATAGTGGCTTAATGACACAGTGTGGAGGTGTTGGCAGCATGAGGAGACAATATAGTGGCTGAATGGCACAGCCTGGAGGTGTTGGCAGCATGAGGAGACCATATAGTGGCTGAATGACACAGCGTGGAGGTGTTGGCAGCATGAGGACACCATAAGGTGGCCGAATGACACAGCGTGGAGGTGTTGGCAGCATGAGGACAGCATATAATGGCTGAATGACATAGCGTGGAGGTGTTGGCAGCATGAGGAGACCATATAGTGGCTGAATGACACAGCCTGGAGGTGTTGGCAGCATGAGGACACCATATAGTGGCTGAATGACATAGCGTGGAGGTGTTTGCAGTATGAAGAGATCATATAGTGGCTAAATGACACAGCGTGGAGGTGTTATCATCATGAGGAGACCATGTAGTGGCTGAATGACACAGCGTGGAGGTATTGTCAGCATGAGGAGACCATATAGTGGCTGAATGGCACAGCCTGGAGGTGTTGGCAGCATGAGGAGACCATATAGTGGCTGAATGACACAGCGTTGAGGTGGTGGCCGCATGAGGAGACCATATAGTGGCTGAATGACACAGCGTGGAGGTGTTGGCAGCATGAGGAGACAATATAGTGGCTGAATGACACAGCGTGGAGGTGAGGGCAGCATGAGGACACCATATAGTGGCTGAATGACACAGAGTGGAGACTTTGTCAGCATTACGAGACCATATAGTAACTGAATGGCACAGCGTGGAGATGTTGGCAGCATGAGAAGACCATATAGTGGTTGAATGACACAGCGTGGAGGATTTGGCAGCATGAGGACACCATATAAAGGCTGAATGACAAAGCGTGAAGGTGTTGGCAGCATGAGGAGACCATATAGTGGCTGAATAGCACAGCGTGGAGGTGTTGGCAGCATGAAGATACCATATAGTGACTGAATGGCACAGTGTGGAGGTGTTGACAGCATGAGGAGACCATATAGTGGCTGAATGGCACAGCGTGGAAGTGTTGGCAGCATGAGGAGACCATATAGTGGCTGAATCACACAGCCTGGAGGTGTTGGCAGCATGAGGAGACCATATAGTGGCTGAATGACACAGCCTGGAGGTGTTGGAAGCATGAGGAGACCATATAGTGGCCGAATGACACAGCGTGGAGGTGTTGGCAGCATGAGGACACCATATAGTGGCCGAATGACACAGCGTGGAGGTGTTCGCAGCATGAGGAGACCATATAGTGGCTGAATGACACAGTGTGGACATGTTGGCAGCATGAGGAGACCATATAGTGGCTGAATGGCACAGTGTGGACATGTTGGCGGCATGAGGAGACCATATAGTAGCTGAATGACACAGCGTGGAGGTGTTGGCAGCATGAGGAGACCATATAGTGGCTGAATGACACAGTGTGGACATGTTGGCAGCATGAGGAAACCATATAGTGGCTGAATGACACAGAGTGGAGGTGTTGGCAGCATGAGGAGACCATATAGTGGCTGAATGACATAGCGTGGAGGTGTTGACAGCATGAGGAGACCATATAGTGGCTGAATGACAAAGTGTGGAGGTGTTGGCAGCATGAGGAGACCATATAGTCGCTGAAAGACACAGCGTGAAGGTGTTGGCAGCATGAGAAGACCATATAGTGACTGAATAACAAAGTGTGAGGTGTTGGCAGCATGAGGAGACCATATAGTCGCTGAATGGCACAGTGTGGAGGTGTTGGCAGCATGAGGAGACCATAAAGTGGCTGAATGACACAGCCTGGAGGTGTTAGCAGCATGAGGAGACAATAAAGTGGCTGAATGACACAGCGTGGAGGTGTTGGCAGCATGAGGAGACCATTTAGTGGCTGAATGACACAGCGTGGAGGTGTTGTCAGCATGAGGAGACCATATAGTGAATGAATGACACAGTGTGGAGGTGTTTGCAGCATGAGGAGACCATGTAGTGGCTGAATGACACAGCGTGGAGGTGTTGGCAGCATGAAGAGACAATATAGTGGCTGAATGACACAGCGTGGAGGTGTTGTCAGCATGAGGAGACCATATAGTGAATGAATGACACAGTGTGTAGGTGTTTGCAGCATGAGGAGACCATATAGTGGCTGAATGACACAGCGTGGAGGTGTTGGCTGCATGAGGAGATCACATAGTGGCTGAATGACACAGTGTGGAGGTGTTGGCAGCATGAGGACACCATATAGTGACTGAATGACAGCGTGGAGGTGTTGGCAGCATGAGGACACCATAAAGTGGCTGAATGACACAGCGTGGAGGTGTTGGCAGCATGAGGACACCATATAGTGGCTGAATGACACAGCGTGGAGGAGTTGGCGGCATGAGGACACCATGTGGTGACTGAATGGCACAGCATGGAGGTGTTGGCAGCATCAGAAGACCATATAGTGGCCGAACGACACAGCGTGGAGGTGTTGGCAGCATGAGGAGACCATATAGTGAATGAATGACACAGCGTGGAGGTGTTGGCAGCATGAGGAGACCATATAGTGGCTGAATGACACAGCGTGGCGGTGTTGGCTGCATGAGGAGATCATATAGTGGCTGAATGACACAGCATGGAGGTGTTGGCAGCATGAGGAGACCATATAGTGACTGAATGACACAGTGTTGATTGGTTGGCAGCATGAGGACACCATATAGTGGCTGATTGGCACAGCATGGAGGTGTTGGAAGCATGAGGATACCATATAGTGGCTGAATGGCACAGGGTGGAGGTGTTGGCAGCATGAGGACACCATATAGTGGCTGAATAACAAAGCGTGGAGGTGTTGGCAGCATGAGGAGACCATATAGTGGCCGAATGACACAGCGTGGAGGTGTTGGCAGCTTGATGAGACCATATAGTGGCTGAATAACACAGCTTGGAGGTGTTGGCAGCATGAGGACACCATATAGTGGCTGAATGACAGTGTGAAGGTGTTGGCAGCATGAGGAGACTATAAAGTGGCTGATTGACACAGCGTGGAGGTGTTGGCAGCATGTGGAGACCATGTAGTGGCTGAATGACACAGTGTGGAGGTGTTGGCAGCATGAGGAAACCATTTAGTGGCTGAATGACACAGCTTGGAGGTGTTGGCAGCATGAGGAGACCATATAGTGACTGAATGACACAGTGTGGAGGTGTTGGCAGCATGAGGAGACCATATAGTTGCTGAATGACACAGCGAGGAGGTGTTGGCAGCATGAGGAGACCATATAGTGGCTGAATGACACAGCGTGGAGGTGTTGGCAGCATGAGGACACCATTTAGTGGCTGAATGACACAGCGTGGAGGTGTTGGAAGCATAAGAAGACCATATAGTGGCCGAATGACACAGCGTGGAGGTGTTGGCAGCATGATGTGACCATATAGTGGCTGAATAACTCAGCTTGGAGGTGTTGGCAGCATGAGGAGACCATATAGTGGCTGAATGACACAGCGTGGAGGTGTTGGCAGCATGAGGACACCATATAGTGACTGAATGACACAGCGTGGAGTTGTTGGCAGCATGAGGACACCATATAGTGGCTGAATGACACAGCGTGGAGGTGTTGGAAGCATGAGAAGTATATAGTGGCTGAATGACACAACGAGGAGGTGTTGGCAGCATGTGGAGACCATACAGTGACTGAATGACACAGCGTGGAGGTGTTGGCAGCATCAGGAGACCATATAGTGACTGAATGACAAAGCGTGGAGGTGTTGGCAGTATGAGGAGACCATATAGCGGCTAAATGACACAGCGTGGAGGTGTTGGCAGCATGTGGAGACCATATAGTGGCTGAATGACACAGCGTGGAGTTGTTGGCAGCATGAGGACACCATATAGTGGCTGAATGACACAGCGTGGAAGTGTTGGCAGAATGAGGAGACCATGTAGTTGCTGAGAGACACAGTCTGGGTGTGTTCACAGCATGAGGAGACCATATAGTGACTGAATGACACAGCCTGGAGGTGTTGGCAGCATGAGGACACCATACAGTGGCTGAATGACATAGCGTGGAGGTGTTGGCAGCATGAAGACACCATATAGTGACTGAAAGACACAGCGCGGAGGTGTTTTCAGCAAGAGGAAACCATGTAGTGGCTTACTGACACAGCGTGGAGGTGTTTGCAGCATGAGGAGACCTTATAGCCGCTGAATGACACAGCGTGGAGGTGTTGGCAGCATGAAGAGACCATATAGTGGCTGAATGGCACAGCCTGGAGGTGTTGGCAGCATGAGGAGAACATATAGTGGCTAAATGACACAGCGTGGAGGTGTTGGCAGCATGAGGAGACCATAAAGTGGCTGAATGACACAGGGTTGAGGTGTTGGCAGCATGAGGAGACCATATAGTGGCCGAATGACATAGCGTGGAGGTGTTGGCAGCATGAGGAGACCATATAGTGGCTGAATGACACAGCCTGGAGGTGTTGGCAGCATGAGGAGACCATATAGTGGCTGAATGACACAGCGTGGAGGTGTTGGCAGCATGAGGACACCATATAGTGGCTGAATGACACAGCGTGGAGGTGTTGGCAGCATGATGTGACCATATAGTGGCTGAATAACTCAGCATGGAGGTGTTGTCAGCATGAGGAGACCATATAGTGGCTGAATGACACAGTGTGGAGGTGTTGGCAGCATGAGGAGACCATAAAGTGGCTGATTGACACAGCGTGGAGGTGTTGGCAGCATGAGGAGACCATATAGTGGCTGAATGACACAGTGTGGAGGTGTTGGCAGCATGAGGAAACCATTTAGTGGCTGAGTGACACAGCTTGGAGGTGTTGGCAGCATGAGGAGACCATATAGTGACTGAATGACACAGTGTGGAGTTGTTGGCAGCATGAGGAGACCATATAGTTGCTGAATGACACAGCGAGGAGGTGTTGGCAGCATGAGGAGTCCATATAGTGGCTGAATGACACAGCGTGGAGGTGTTGGCAGCATGAGGACACCATATAGTGGCTGAATGACACAGCGAGGAGGTGTTGGCAGCATGTGGAGACCATATAGTGACTGAATGACACAGCGTGGAGGTGTTGGCAGCATCAGGAGACCATATAGTGACTGAATGACAAAGCGTGGAGGTGTTGGCAGTATGAGGAGACCATATAGCGGCTAAATGACACAGCGTGGAGGTGTTGGCAGCATGTGGAGACCATAGAGCGGCTAAATGACACAGCGTGAGGTGTTGGCAGCATGTGGAGACCATATAGTGGCTGAATGACACAGCCTGGAGTTGTTGGCAGCATGAGGACACCATATAGTGGCTGAATGACACAGCGTGGAAGTGTTGGCAGAATGAGGAGACCATGTAGTTGCTGAGAGACACAGTCTGGGTGTGTTGACAGCATGAGGAGACCATATAGTGACTGAATGACACAGCCTGGAGGTGTTGGCAGCATGAGGACACCATACAGTGGCTGAATGACATAGCATGGAGGTGTTTGCAGTATGAGAAGATCATATAGCGGCTAAATGACACAGCGTGGAGGTGTTGTCAGCATGAGGAGACCATATAGTGGCTGAATGACATAGCATGGAGGTGTTAGCAGCATGAGGAGACCATATAGTGGCTGAATGACACAGCGTGGAGGTGTTGTCAGCATGAGGAGACCATACAGTGGCTGAATGACACAGCGTGGAGGTGTTGACAGCATGAAGACACCATATAGTGACTGAAAGACACAGCGCGGAGGTGTTGTCAGCAAGAGGAAACCATGTAGTGGCTTACTGACACAGCGTGGAGGTGTTGGCAGCATGAGGAGACCTTATAGCCGCTGAATGACACAGCGTGGAGGTGTTGGCAGCATGAGGAGACCATATAGTGGCTGAATGGCACAGCCTGGAGGTGTTGGCAGCATGAGGAGACCATATAGTGGCTAATTGACACAGCGTGGAGGTGTTGGCAGCATGAGGAGACCATATAGTGGCTGAATGGCACAGCGTGGAGGTGTTGTCAGCATGAGGAGACCATATAGTGGCTGAATGACACAGCGTGGAGGTGGTGGCCGCATGAGGAGACCATATAGTGTCTGAATGACACAGCGTGGAGGTGTTGGCAGCATGAGGAGACAATATAGTGGCTGAATGACACACCGTGGAGGTAAGGGCAGCACGAGGACACCATATAGTGGCTGAATGACACAGAGTGGAGGTTTTGTCAGCATTAGGAGACCATATAGTAGCTGAATGACACAGCGTGGAGGTGTTGGCAGCATGAGGAGACCATATAGTTACTGAATGACACAGCCTGGAGGGGTTGGCAGCATGAGGAGACCATATAGTGGCTGAATGACATAGCGTGGAGGTGTTGGCAGCATGTGGAGACCATATAGTGGCTGAATGACACAGTGTGGAGGTGTTGGCAGCATGAGGAAACCATTTAGTGGCTGAATGACACAGCTTGGAGGTGTTGGCAGCATGAGGAGACCATATAGTGACTGAATGACACAGTGTGGAGGTGTTGGCAGCATGAGGAGACCATATAGTTGCTGAATGACACAGCGAGGAGGTGTTGGCAGCATGTGGAGACCATATAGTGACTGAATGACACAGCGTGGAGGTGTTGGAAGCATGAGAAGACCATATAGTGGCTGAATGACACAGCGAGGAGGTGTTGGCAGCATGTGGAGACCATATAGTGACTGAATGACACAGCGTGGAGGTGTTGGCAGCATCAGGAGACCATATAGTGACTGAATGACAAAACGTGGAGGTGTTGGCAGTATGAGGAGACCATATAGCGGCTAAATGACACAGTGTGGACGTGTTGGCAGCATGTGGAGACCATATAGCGGCTAAATGACACAGCGTGAGGTGTTGGCAGCATGTGGAGACCATATAGTGGCTGAATGACACAGCCTGGAGTTGTTGGCAGCATGAGGACACCATATAGTGGCTGAATGACACAGCGTGGAAGTGTTGGCAGAATGAGAAGACCATGTAGTTGCTGAGAGACACAGTCTGGGTGTGTTCACAGCATGAGGAGACCATATAGTGACTGAATGACACAGCCTGGAGGTGTTGGCAGCATGAGGACACCATACAGTGGCTGAATGACATAGCAGGGAGGTGTTTGCAGTATGAGAAGATCATATAGCGGCTAAATGACACAGCGTGGAGGTGTTGTCAGCATGAGGAGACCATATAGTGGCTGAATGACACAGCGTGGAGTTGTTGGAAGCATGAGGAGACCATATAGTGGCTGAATGACACAGCGTGGAGGTGTTGGAAGCATGAGAAGACCATATAGTGGCTGAATGACACAGCGAGGAGGTGTTGGCAGCATGTGGAGACCATATAGTGACTGAATGACACAGCGTGGAGGTGTTGGAAGCATCAGGAGACCATATAGTGACTGAATGACAAAGCGTGGAGGTGTTGGCAGTATGAGGAGACCATATAGCGGCTAAATGACACAGCGTGGAGGTGTTGGCAGCATGTGGAGACCATATAGCGGCTAAATGACACAGCATGAGGTGTTGGCAGCATGTGGAGACCATATAGTGGCTGAATGACACAGCCTGGAGTTGTTGGCAGCATGAGGACACCATATAGTGGCTGAATGACACAGCGTGGAAGTGTTGGCAGAATGAGGAGACCATGTAGTTGCTGAGAGACACAGTCTGGGTGTGTTCACAGCATGAGAAGATCATATAGCGGCTAAATGACACAGCGTGGAGGTGTTGTCAGCATGAGGAGACCATATAGTGGCTGAATGACACAGCGTGGAGGTGTTAGCAGCATGAGGAGACCATATAGTGGCTGAATGACACAGCGTGGAGGTGTTGTCAGCATGAGGAGACCATATAGTGGCTGAATGACACAGCGTGGAGGTGTTGACAGCATGAAGACACCATATAGTGACTGAAAGACACAGCGCGGAGGTGTTGTCAGCAAGAGGAAACCATGTAGTGGCTTACTGACACAGCGTGGAGGTGTTGGCAGCATGAGGAGACCTTATAGCCGCTGAATGACACAGCGTGGAGGTGTTGGCAGCATGAGGAGACCATATAGTGGCTGAATGGCACAGCCTGGAGGTGTTGGCAGCATGAGGAGACCATATAGTGGCTAAATGACACAGCGTGGAGGTGTTGGCAGCATGAGGAGACCATATAGTGGCTGAATGGCACAGCGTGGAGGTGTTGTCAGCATGAGGAGACCATATAGTGGCTGAATGACACAGCGTGGAGGTGGTGGCCGCATGAGAAGACCATATAGTGTCTGAATGACACAGCGTGGAGGTGTTGGCAGCATGAGGAGACAATATAGTGGCTGAATGACACACCGTGGAGGTAAGGGCAGCACGAGGACACCATATAGTGGCTGAATGACACAGAGTGGAGGTTTTGTCAGCATTAGGAGACCATATAGTAGCTGAATGACACAGCGTGGAGGTGTTGGCAGCATGAGGAGACCATATAGTTACTGAATGACACAGCCTGGAGGGGTTGGCAGCATGAGGAGACCATATAGTGGCTGAATGACATAGCGTGGAGGTGTTGGCAGCATGTGGAGACTATATAGTGGCTGAATGACACAGTGTGGAGGTGTTGGCAGCATGAGGAAACCATTTAGTGGCTGAATGACACAGCTTGGAGGTGTTGGCAGCATGAGGAGACCATATAGTGACTGAATGACACAGTGTGGAGGTGTTGGCAGCATGAGGAGACCATATAGTTGCTGAATGACACAGCGAGGAGGTGTTGGCAGCATGTGGAGACCATATAGTGACTGAATGACACAGCGTGGAGGTGTTGGAAGCATGAGAAGACCATATAGTGGCTGAATGACACAGCGAGGAGGTGTTGGCAGCATGTGGAGACCATATAGTGACTGAATGACACAGCGTGGAGGTGTTGGCAGCATCAGGAGACCATATAGTGACTGAATGACAAAACGTGGAGGTGTTGGCAGTATGAGGAGACCATATAGCGGCTAAATGACACAGCGTGAGGTGTTGGCAGCATGTGGAGACCATATAGTGGCTGAATGACACAGCCTGGAGTTGTTGGCAGCATGAGGACACCATATAGTGGCTGAATGACACAGCGTGGAAGTGTTGGCAGAATGAGAAGACCATGTAGTTGCTGAGAGACACAGTCTGGGGGTGTTCACAGCATGAGGAGACCATATAGTGACTGAATGACACAGCCTGGAGGTGTTGGCAGCATGAGGACACCATACAGTGGCTGAATGACATAGCAGGGAGGTGTTTGCAGTATGAGAAGATCATATAGCGGCTAAATGACACAGCGTGGAGGTGTTGTCAGCATGAGGAGACCATATAGTGGCTGAATGACACAGCGTGGAGTTGTTGGAAGCATGAGGAGACCATATAGTGGCTGAATGACACAGCGTGGAGGTGTTGGAAGCATGAGAAGACCATATAGTGGCTGAATGACACAGCGAGGAGGTGTTGGCAGCATGTGGAGACCATATAGTGACTGAATGACACAGCGTGGAGGTGTTGGCAGCATCAGGAGACCATATAGTGACTGAATGACAAAGCGTGGAGGTGTTGGCAGTATGAGGAGACCATATAGCGGCTAAATGACACAGCGTGGAGGTGTTGGCAGCATGTGGAGACCATATAGCGGCTAAATGACACAGCATGAGGTGTTGGCAGCATGTGGAGACCATATAGTGGCTGAATGACACAGCCTGGAGTTTTTGGCAGCATGAGGACACCATATAGTGGCTGAATGACACAGCGTGGAAGTGTTGGCAGAATGAGGAGACCATGTAGTTGCTGAGAGACACAGTCTGGGTGTGTTCACAGCATGAGAAGATCATATAGCGGCTAAATGACACAGCGTGGAGGTGTTGTCAGCATGAGGAGACCATATAGTGGCTGAATGGCACAGCGTGGAGGTGTTGTCAGCATGAGGAGACCATATAGTGGCTGAATGACACAGCGTGGAGGTGTTAGCAGCATGAGGAGACCATATAGTGGCTGAATGACACAGCGTGGAGGTGTTGTCAGCATGAGGAGACCATATAGTGGCTGAATGACACAGCGTGGAGGTGTTGGCAGCATGAAGACACCATATAGTGACTGAAAGACACAGCGCGGAGGTGTTGTCAGCAAGAGGAAACCATGTAGTGGCTTACTGACACAGCGTGGAGGTGTTGGCAGCATGAGGAGACCTTATAGCCGCTGAATGACACAGCGTGGAGGTGTTGGCAGCATGAGGAGACCATATAGTGGCTGAATGGCACAGCCTGGAGGTGTTGGCAGCATGAGGAGACCATATAGTGGCTAAATGACACAGCGTGGAGGTGTTGGCAGCATGAGGAGACCATAAAGTGGCTGAATGACACAGGGTTGAGGTGTTGGCAGCATGAGGAGACCATATAGTGGCTGAATGACATAGCGTGGAGGTGTTGGCAGCATGAGGAGACCATATAGTGGCTGAATGACACAGCCTGGAGGTGTTGTCAGCATGAGGACACCATATAGTGGCTGAATAACATAGCGTTAAGGTGTTGGCAGTATGAGGAGATCATATAGTGGCTAAATAACACAGCGTGGAGGTGTTGTAAGCATGAGGAGACCATATAGTGGCTGAATGACACAGCGTGGAGGTGTTGTCAGCATGAGGAGACCATATAGTGGCTGAATGGCACAGCGTGGAGGTGTTGTCAGCATGAGGAGACCATATAGTGGCTGAATGACACAGCGTGGAGGTGGTGGCCGCATGAGGAGACCATATAGTGGCTGAATGACACAGCGTGGAGGTGTTGGCAGCATGAGGAGACAATATAGTGGCTGAATGACACACCGTGGAGGTAAGGGCAGCACGAGGACACCATATAGTGGCTGAATGACACAGAGTGGAGGTTTTGTCAGCATTAGGAGACCATATAGTAGCTGAATGACACAGCCTGGAGGTGTTGGCAGCATGAGGAGACCATATAGTTACTGAATGACACAGCGTGGAGGTGTTGGCAGCATGAGGAGACCATAAAGTGGCTGAATGACACAGGGTTGAGGTGTTGGCAGCATGAGGAGACAATATAGTGGCTGAATGACACACCGTGGAGGTAAGGGCAGCACGAGGACACCATATAGTGGCTGAATGACACAGAGTGGAGGTTTTGTCAGCATTAGGAGACCATATAGTAGCTGAATGACACAGCCTGGAGGTGTTGGCAGCATGAGGAGACCATATAGTGGATAAATGACACAGCGTGGAGGTGTTGGCAGCATGAGGAGACCATAAAGTGGCTGAATGACACAGGGTTGAGGTGTTGGCAGCATGAGGAGACCATATAGTGGCTGAATGACATAGCATGGAGGTGTTGGCAGCATGAGGAGACCATATAGTGGCTGAATGACACAGCCTGGAGGTGTTGGCAGCATGAGGACACCATATAGTGGCTGAAAAACATAGCGTTAAGGTGTTGGCAGTATGAGGAGATCATATAGTGGCTAAATAACACAGCGTGGAGGTGTTGTAAGCATGAGGAGACCATATAGTGGCTGAATGACACAGCGTGGAGGTGTTGTCAGCATGAGGAGACCATATAGTGGCTGAATGGCACAGCGTGGAGGTGTTGTCAGCATGAGGAGACCATATAGTGGCTGAATGACACAGCGTGGAGGTGTTGGCAGCATGAGGAGACCATATAGTGACTGAATGACACAGCGTGGAGGTGTTGGCAGCATGAAAACACCCTATAGTGACTGAAAGACACAGCGTGGAGGTGTTGTCAGCAAAAGGAGACCATATAGTGGCTGAATGACACAGCGTGGAGATGTTGGCAGCATGAGGAGACCATATAGTGGCTGAATGACAGCTTGGAGGTGTTGGCAGCATGAGGAGACCATATAGTGGCTGAATGGCACAGCCTGGAGGTGTTGGCAGCATGAGGAGACCATATAGTGGCTGAATAACACAGCGTGGAGGTGTTGGCAGCATGAGGACACCATATGGTGGCCGAATGACACAGCGTGGAGGTGTTGGCAGCATGAGGAGACCATATAGTGGCTGAATGACACAGCGTGGAGGTGTTGTCAGCATGAGGAGACCATATAGTGGGTGAATGACACAGCGTAGAGGTGTTGTCAGCAAAAGTAGACCATATAGTGGCTGAATGACACAGCGTTGAGGTGTTGGCAGCATGAGGAGACCATATAGTGGCTGAATGGCACAGCTTGGAGGTGTTGGCAGCATGAGGAGACCATATAGTTGCTTAATGACACAGCGTGGAGGTGTTGGCAGCATGAGGAGACCATATAGTGGCTGAATGACAGCGTGGAGGTGTTGGCAGCATGAGGAGACCATATAGTGGCTGAATGGCACAGCCTGGAGGTGTTGGCAGCATGAGGAGACCATATAGTGGCTGAATAACACAGCATGGAGGTGTTGGCAGCATGAGGACACCATATGGTGGCCGAATGACACAGCGTGGAGGTGTTGGCAGCATGAGGAGACCATATAGTGGCTGTATGACACAGTGTGGACATTTTGGCAGCATGAGGAGACCATATAGTGGCTGAATGACACAGGGTTGAGGTGTTGGCAGCATGAGGAGACCATATAGTGGCTGAATGACATAGCGTGGAGGTGTTGACAGCATGAGGAGACCCTATAGTGGCTGAATGACACAGCCTGGAGGTGTTGGCAGCATGAGGACACCATATAGTGGCTGAATGACATAGCGTGGAGGTGTTTGCAGTATGAGGAGATCATATAGTGGCTAAATGACACAGCATGGAGGTGTTGTCAGCATGAGGACACCATATAGTGGCTGAATGACACAGCGTGGAGGGGTTGTCAGCATGAGGAGACCATATAGTGGCTGAATGACACAGCGTGGAGGTGTTGGCAGTATGAGGAGACCATATAGTGGCTTAATGACACAGCGTGGAGGTGTTGGCAGCATGAGGTGACCATATAGTGGCTTAATGACACAGTGTGGAGGTGTTGGCAGCATGAGGAGACCATATAGTGGCTGAATGGCACAGCCTGGAGGTGTTGGCAGCATGAGGAGACCATATAGTGGCTGAATGACACAGCGTGGAGGTGTTGGCAGCATGAGGACACCATAAGGTGGCCGAATGACACAGCGTGGAGGTGTTGGCAGCATGAGGAGACCATATAGTGGCTGAATGACACAGTGTGGACATTTTGGCAGCATGAGGAGACCATATAGTGACTGAATGACACAGCATGGAGGTGTTGGCAGCATGAGGAGACCATATAGTGACTGAATGACACAGCGTGGAGGTGTTGGCAGCATGAGGACACCATATAGTGGCTGAATGACATAGCGTGGAGGTGTTGGCAGCATGAGGAGACCATATAGTGGCTGAATGACACAGCCTGGAGGTGTTGGCAGCATGAGGACACCATATAGTGGCTGAATGACATAGCGTGGAGGTGTTTGCAGTATGAGGAGATCATATAGTGGCTAAATGACACAGCGTGGAGGTGTTATCAGCATGAGGAGACCATGTAGTGGCTGAATGACACAGCGTGGAGGTGTTGTCAGCATGAGGAGACCATATAGTGGCTGAATGGCACAGCGTGGAGGTGTTGTCAGCATGAGGAGACCATATAGTGGCTGAATGACACAGCATGGAGGTGGTGGCCGCATGAGGAGACCATATAGTTGCTGAATGACACAGCGTGGAGGTGAGGGCAGCATGAGGACACCATATAGTGGCTGAATGGCACAGTGTGGACATGTTGGCGGCATGAGGAGACCATATAGTAGCTGAATGACACAGCGTGGAGGTGTTGGCAGCATGAGGAGACCATATAGTGGCTGAATGACACAGTGTGGACATGTTGGCAGCATGAAGAAACCATATAGTGGCTGAATGACACAGAGTGGAGGTGTTGGCAGCATGAGGAGACCATATAGTGGCTGAATGACATAGCGTGGAGGTGTTGACAGCATGAGGAGACCATATAGTGGCTGAATGACACAGTGTGGAGGTGTTGGCAGCATGAGGAGACCATATAGTCGCTGAAAGACACAGCGTGAAGGTGTTGGCAGCATGAGAAGACCATATTGTGACTGAATGACACAGTGTGGAGGTGTTGGCAGCATGAGGAGACCATATAGTCGCTGAATGGCACAGTGTGGAGGTTTTGGCAGCATGAGGAGACCATATAGTGGCTGAATGACACAGCCTGGAGGTGTTAGCAGCATGAGGAGACAATATAGTGGCTGAATGACACAGCGTGGAGGTGTTGGCAGCATGAGGAGACCATTTAGTGGCTGAATGACACAGCGTGGAGGTGTTGTCAGCATGAGGAGACCATATAGTGAATGAATGACACAGTGTGGAGGTGTTTGCAGCATGAGGAGACCATATAGTGGCTGAATGACACAGCGTGGAGGTGTTGGCTGCATGAGGAGATCATATAGTGGCTGAATGACACAGTGTGGAGGTGTTGGCAGCATGAGGACACCATAAAGTGGCTGAATGACACAGCGTGGAGGTGTTGGCAGCATGAGGACACCATATAGTGGCTGAATGACACAGCGTGGAGGAGTTGGCGGCATGAGGACACCATGTGGTGACTGAATGGCACAGCATGGAGGTGTTGGCAGCATCAGAAGACCATATAGTGGCCGAACGACACAGCGTGGAGGTGTTGGCAGCATGAGGAGACCATATAGTGAATGAATGACACAGCGTGGAGGTGTTGGCAGCATGAGGAGACCATATAGTGGCTGAATGACACAGCGTGGCGGTGTTGGCTGCATGAGGAGATCATATAGTGGCTGAATGACACAGCATGGAGGTGTTGGCAGCATGAGGAGACCATATAGTGACTGAATGACACAGTGTTGATTTGTTGGCAGCATGAGGACATCATATAGTGGCTGAATGGCACAGCGTGGAGGTGTTGGCAGCATGAGGAGACCATATAGTGGCTGAATAACACAGCGTGGAGGTGTTGGCAGCATGAGGACACCATATGATGGCCGAATGACACAGCGTGGAGGTGTTGGCAGCATGAGGAGACCATATAGTGGCTGAATGACACAGCGTGGAGGTGTTGTCAGCATGAGGAGACCATATAGTGGCTGAATGACACAGCGTGGAGGTGTTGTCAGCATGAGGAGACCATATAGTGACTGAATGACACAGCGTGGAGGTGTTGGCAGCATGAACACACCATATAGTGACTGAAAGACACAGCGTGGAGGTGTTGTCAGCAAAAGGAGACCATATAGTGGCTGAATGACACAGCGTTGAGGTGTTGGCAGCATGAGGAGACTATATAGTGGCTGAATGGCACAGCTTGGAGGTGTTGGCAGCATGAGGAGACCATATAGTTGCTTAATGACACAGCGTGGAGGTGTTGGCAGCATGAGGAGACCATATAGTGGCTGAATGACAGCGTAGAGGTGTTGGCAGCATGAGGAGACCATATAGTGGCTGAATGGCACAGCCTGGAGGTGTTGGCAGCATGAGGAGACCATATAGTGGCTGAATAACACAGCGTGGAGGTGTTGACAGCATGAGGAGACCATATAGTGGCTGTATGACACAGTGTGGACATTTTGGCAGCATGAGGAGACCATATAGTGGCTGAATGACACAGGGTTGAGGTGTTGGCAGCATGAGGAGACCATATAGTGGCTGAATGACATAGCGTGGAGGTGTTGGCAGCATGAGGAGACCCTATAGTGGCTGAATGACACAGCCTGGAGGTGTTGGCAGCATGAGGACACCATATAGTGGCTGAATGACATAGCGTGGAGGTGTTTGCAGTATGAGGAGATCATATAGTGGCTAAATGACACAGCGTGGAGGTGTTGTCAGCATGAGGACACCATATAGTGGCTGAATGACACAGCGTGGAGGTGTTGGTAGCATGAGGAGACCATATAGTGACTGAATGACACAGCGTGGAGGTGGTGGCCGCATGACGAGACCATATAGTTGCTTAATGACACAGCGTGGAGGTGTTGGCAGCATGAGGTGACCATATAGTGGCTTAATGACACAGTGTGGAGGTGTTGGCAGCATGAGGAGACAATATAGTGGCTGAATGGCACAGCCTGGAGGTGTTGGCAGCATGAGGAGACCATATAATGAATGAATGACACAGCGTGGAGGTGTTGGCAGCATGAGGAGACCATATAGTGGCTGAATGACACAGCGTGGCGGTGTTGGCTGCATGAGGAGATCATATAGTGGCTGAATGACACAGCATGGAGGTGTTGGCAGCATGAGGAGACCATATAGTGACTGAATGACACAGTGTTGATTTGTTGGCAGCATGAGGACACCATATAGTGGCTGATTGGCACAGCATGGAGGTGTTGGCAGCATGAGTACACCATATAGTGGCTGAATGGCACAGGGTGGAGGTGTTGGCAGCATGAGGACACCATATAGTGGCTGAATAACCAAGCGTGGAGGTGTTGGCAGCATGAGGAGACCATATAGTGGCTGAATAACACAGCGTGGAGGTGTTGGCAGCATGAGGACACCATATGGTGGCCGAATGACACAGCGTGGAGGTGTTGGCAGCATGAGGAGACCATATAGTGGCTGAATGACACAGCGTGGAGGTGTTGTCAGCATGAGGAGACCATATAGTGGCTGAATGACACAGCGTGGAGGTGTTGTCAGCATGAGGAGACCATATAGTGACTGAATGACACAGCGTGGAGGTGTTGGCAGCATGAACACACCATATAGTGACTGAAAGACACAGCGTGGAGGTGTTGTCAGCAAAAGGAGACCATATAGTGGCTGAATGACACAGCGTTGAGGTGTTGGCAGCATGAGGAGACTATATAGTGGCTGAATGGCACAGCTTGGAGGTGTTGGCAGCATGAGGAGACCATATAGTTGCTTAATGACACAGCGTGGAGGTGTTGGCAGCATGAGGAGACCATAGAGTTGCTTAATGACACAGCGTGGAGGTGTTGGCAGCATGAGGAGACCATATAGTGGCTGAATGACAGCGTGGAGGTGTTGGCAGCATGAGGAGACCATATAGTGGCTGAATGGCACAGCCTGGAGGTGTTGGCAGCATGAGGAGACCATATAGTGGCTGAATAACACAGCGTGGAGGTGTTGGCAGCATGAGGAGACCATATAGTGGCTGTATGACACAGTGTGGACATTTTGGCAGCATGAGGAGACCATATAGTGGCTGAATGACACAGGGTTGAGGTGTTGGCAGCATGAGGAGACCATATAGTGGCTGAATGACATAGCGTGGAGGTGTTGGCAGCATGAGGAGACCCTATAGTGGCTGAATGACACAGCCTGGAGGTTTTGGCAGCATGAGGACACCATATAGTGGCTGAATGACATAGCGTGGAGGTGTTTGCAGTATGAGGAGATCATATAGTGGCTAAATGACACAGCGTGGAGGTGTTGTCAGCATGAGGACACCATATAGTGGCTGAATGACACAGCGTGGAGGGGTTGTCAGCATGAGGAGACCATATAGTGACTGAATGACACAGCGTGAAGGTGGTGGCCGCATGACGAGACCATATAGTGGCTTAATGACACAGCGTGGAGGTGTTGGCAGCATGTGGTGACCATATAGTGGCTTAATGACACAGTGTGGAGGTGTTGGCAGCATGAGGAGACAATATAGTGGCTGAATGGCACAGCCTGGAGGTGTTGGCAGCATGAGGTGACCATATAGTGGCTGAATGACACAGCGTGGAGGTGTTGGCAGCATGAGGACACCATAAGGTGGCCGAATGACACAGCGTGGAGGTGTTGGCAGCATGAGGACAGCATATAATGGCTGAATGACATAGCGTGGAGGTGTTGGCAGCATGAGGAGACCATATAGTGGCTGAATGACACAGCCTGGAGGTGTTGGCAGCATGAGGACACCATATAGTGGCTGAATGACATAGCGTGGAGGTGTTTGCAGTATGAAGAGATCATATAGTGGCTAAATGACACAGCGTGGAGGTGTTATCATCATGAGGAGACCATGTAGTGGCTGAATGACACAGCGTGGAGGTATTGTCAGCATGAGGAGACCATATAGTGGCTGAATGGCACAGGGTGGAGGTGTTGTCAGCATGAGAAGACCATATAGTGGCTGAATGACACAGCGTTGAGGTGGTGGCCGCATGAGGAGACCATATAGTGGCTGAATGACACAGCGTGGAGGTGTTGGCAGCATGAGGAGACAATATAGTGGCTGAATGACACAGCGTGGAGGTGAGGGCAGCATGAGGACACCATATAGTGGCTGAATGACACAGAGTGGAGACTTTGTCAGCATTACGAGACCATATAGTAACTGAATGGCACAGCGTGGAGATGTTGGCAGCATGAGGAGACCATATAGTGGTTGAATGACACAGCGTGGAGGATTTGGCAGCATGAGGACACCATATAAAGGCTGAATGACAAAGCGTGAAGGTGTTGGCAGCATGAGGAGACCATATAGTGGCTGAATAGCACAGCGTGGAGGTGTTGGCAGCATGAAGATACCATATAGTGACTGAATGGCACAGTGTGGAGGTGTTGGCAGCATGAGGAGACCATATAGTGGCTGAATGGCACAGCGTGGAAGTGTTGGCAGCATGAGGAGACCATATAGTGGCTGAATCACACAGCCTGGAGGTGTTGGCAGCATGAGGAGACCATATAGTGGCTGAATGACACAGCCTGGAGGTGTTGGAAGCATGAGGAGACCATATAGTGGCCGAATGACACAGCGTGGAGGTGTTGGCAGCATGAGGACACCATATAGTGGCCGAATGACACAGCGTGGAGGTGTTCGCAGCATGAGGAGACCATATAGTGGCTGAATGACACAGTGTGGACATGTTGGCAGCATGAGGAGACCATATAGTGGCTGTATGGCACAGTGTGGACATGTTGGCGGCATGAGGAGACCATATAGTAGCTGAATGACACAGCGTGGAGGTGTTGGCAGCATGAGGAGACCATATAGTGGCTGAATGACACAGTGTGGACATGTTGGCAGCATGAGGAAACCATATAGTGGCTGAATGACACAGAGTGGAGGTGTTGGCAGCATGAGGAGACCATATAGTGGCTGAATGACATAGCGTGGAGGTGTTGACAGCATGAGGAGACCATATAGTGGCTGAATGACACAGTGTGGAGGTGTTGGCAGCATGAGGAGACCATATAGTCGCTGAAAGACACAGCGTGAAGGTGTTGGCAGCATGAGAAGACCATATAGTGACTGAATAGCAAAGTGTGAGGTGTTGGCAGCATGAGGAGACCATATAGTCGCTGAATGGCACAGTGTGGAGGTGTTGGCAGCATGAGGAGACCATATAGTGGCTGAATGACACAGCCTGGAGGTGTTAGCAGCATGAGGAGACAATATAGTGGCTGAATGACACAGCGTGGAGGTGTTGGCAGCATGAGGAGACCATTTAGTGGCTGAATGACACAGCGTGGAGGTGTTGTCAGCATGAGGAGACCATATAGTGAATGAATGACACAGTGTGGAGGTGTTTGCAGCATGAGGAGACCATGTAGTGGCTGAATGACACAGCGTGGAGGTGTTGGCAGCATGAAGAGACAATATAGTGGCTGAATGACACAGCGTGGAGGTGTTGTCAGCATGAGGAGACCATATAGTGAATGAATGACACAGTGTGTAGGTGTTTGCAGCATGAGGAGACCATATTGTGGCTGAATGACACAGCGTGGAGGTGTTGGCTGCATGAGGAGATCATATAGTGGCTGAATGACACAGTGTGGAGGTGTTGGCAGCATGAGGACACCATATAGTGACTGAATGACAGCGTGGAGGTGTTGGCAGCATGAGGACACCATAAAGTGGCTGAATGACACAGCGTGGAGGTGTTGGCAGCATGAGGACACCATATAGTGGCTGAATGACACAGCGTGGAGGAGTTGGCGGCATGAGGACACCATGTGGTGACTGAATGGCACAGCATGGAGGTGTTGGCAGCATCAGAAGACCATATAGTGGCCGAACGACACAGCGTGGAGGTGTTGGCAGCATGAGGAGACCATATAGTGAATGAATGACACAGCGTGGAGGTGTTGGCAGCATGAGGAGACCATATAGTGGCTGAATGACACAGCGTGGCGGTGTTGGCTGCATGAGGAGATCATATAGTGGCTGAATGACACAGCATGGAGGTGTTGGCAGCATGAGGAGACCATATAGTGACTGAATGACACAGTGTTGATTGGTTGGCAGCATGAGGACACCATATAGTGGCTGATTGGCACAGCATGGAGGTGTTGGAAGCATGAGGATACCATATAGTGGCTGAATGGCACAGGGTGGAGGTGTTGGCAGCATGAGGACACCATATAGTGGCTGAATAACAAAGCGTGGAGGTGTTGGCAGCATGAGGAGACCATATAGTGGCCGAATGACACAGCGTGGAGGTGTTGGCAGCATGATGAGACCATATAGTGGCTGAATAACACAGCTTGGAGGTGTTGGCAGCATGAGGACACCATATAGTGGCTGAATGACAGTGTGAAGGTGTTGGCAGCATGAGGAGACTATAAAGTGGCTGATTGACACAGCGTGGAGGTGTTGGCAGCATGTGGAGACCATGTAGTGGCTGAATGACACAGTGTGGAGGTGTTGGCAGCATGAGGAAACCATTTAGTGGCTGAATGACACAGCTTGGAGGTGTTGGCAGCATGAGGAGACCATATAGTGACTGAATGACACAGTGTGGAGGTGTTGGCAGCATGAGGAGACCATATAGTTGCTGAATGACACAGCGAGGAGGTGTTGGCAGCATGAGGAGACCATATAGTGGCTGAATGACACAGCGTGGAGGTGTTGGCAGCATGAGGACACCATTTAGTGGCTGAATGACACAGCGTGGAGGTGTTGGAAGCATGAGAAGACCATATAGTGGCCGAATGACACAGCGTGGAGGTGTTGGCAGCATGATGTGACCATATAGTGGCTGAATAACTCAGCTTGGAGGTGTTGGCAGCATGAGGAGACCATATAGTGGCTGAATGACACAGCGTGGAGGTGTTGGCAGCATGAGGACACCATATAGTGACTGAATGACACAGCGTGGAGTTGTTGGCAGCATGAGGACACCATATAGTGGCTGAATGACACAGCGTGGAGGTGTTGGAAGCATGAGAAGACCATATAGTGGCTGAATGACACAGCGAGGAGGTGTTGGCAGCATGTGGAGACGATACAGTGACTGAATGACACAGCGTGGAGGTGTTGGCAGCATCAGGAGACCATATAGTGACTGAATGACAAAGCGTGGAGGTGTTGGCAGTGTGAGGAGACCATATAGCGGCTAAATGACACAGCGTGGAGGTGTTGGCAGCATGTGGAGACCATATAGTGGCTGATTGACACAGCGTGGAGTTGTTGGCAGCATGAGGACACCATATAGTGGCTGAATGACACAGCGTGGAAGTGTTGGCAGAATGAGGAGACCATGTAGTTGCTGAGAGACACAGTCTGGGTGTGTTCACAGCATGAGGAGACCATATAGTGACTGAATGACACAGCCTGGAGGTGTTGGCAGCATGAGGACACCATACAGTGGCTGAATGACATAGCATGGAGGTGTTTGCAGTATGAGAAGATCATATAGCGGCTAAATGACACAGCGTGGAGGTGTTGTCAGCATGAGGAGACCATATAGTGGCTGAATGACACAGCGTGGAGGTGTTGTCAGCATGAGGAGACCATATAGTGGCTGAATGACACAGCGTGGAGGTGTTGGCAGCATGAAGACACCATATAGTGACTGAAAGACACAGCGCGGAGGTGTTTTCAGCAAGAGGAAACCATGTAGTGGCTTACTGACACAGCGTGGAGGTGTTTGAAGCATGAGGAGACCTTATAGCCGCTGAATGACACAGCGTGGAGGTGTTGGCAGCATAAAGAGACCATATAGTGGCTGAATGGCACAGCCTGGAGGTGTTGGCAGCATGAGGAGAACATATAGTGGCCGAATGACATAGCGTGGAGGTGTTGGCAGCATGAGGAGACCATATAGTGGCTGAATGACACAGCCTGGAGGTGTTGGCAGCATGAGGAGACCATATAGTGGCTGAATGACACAGCGTGGAGGTGTTGGCAGCATGAGGACACCATATAGTGGCTGAATGACACAGCGTGGAGGTGTTGGCAGCATGATGTGACCATATAGTGGCTGAATAACTCAGCATGGAGGTGTTGTCAGCATGAGGAGACCATATAGTGGCTGAATGACACAGTGTGGAGGTGTTGGCAGCATGAGGAGACCATAAAGTGGCTGATTGACACAGCGTGGAGGTGTTGGCAGCATGAGGAGACCATATAGTGGCTGAATGACACAGTGTGGAGGTGTTGGCAGCATGAGGAAACCATTTAGTGGCTGAGTGACACAGCTTGGAGGTGTTGGCAGCATGAGGAGACCATATAGTGACTGAATGACACAGTGTGGAGGTGTTGGCAGCATGAGGAGACCATATAGTTGCTGAATGACACAGCGAGGAGGTGTTGGCAGCATGAGGAGTCCATATAGTGGCTGAATGACACAGCGTGGAGGTGTTGGCAGCATGAGGACACCATATAGTGGCTGAATGACACAGCGAGGAGGTGTTGGCAGCATGTGGAGACCATATAGTGACTGAATGACACAGCGTGGAGGTGTTGGCAGCATCAGGAGACCATATAGTGACTGAATGACAAAGCGTGGAGGTGTTGGCAGTATGAGGAGACCATATAGCGGCTAAATGACACAGCGTGGAGGTGTTGGCAGCATGTGGAGACCATATAGCGGCTAAATGACACAGCGTGAGGTGTTGGCAGCATGTGGAGACCATATAGTGGCTGAATGACACAGCCTGGAGTTGTTGGCAGCATGAGGACACCATATAGTGGCTGAATGACACAGCGTGGAAGTGTTGGCAGAATGAGGAGACCATGTAGTTGCTGAGAGACACAGTCTGGGTGTGTTGACAGCATGAGGAGACCATATAGTGACTGAATGACACAGCCTGGAGGTGTTGGCAGCATGAGGACACCATACAGTGGCTGAATGACATAGCATGGAGGTGTTTGCAGTATGAGAAGATCATATAGCGGCTAAATGACACAGCGTGGAGGTGTTGTCAGCATGAGGAGACCATATAGTGGCTGAATGACATAGCGTGGAGGTGTTAGCAGCATGAGGAGACCATATAGTGGCTGAATGACACAGCGTGGAGGTGTTGTCAGCATGAGGAGACCATATAGTGGCTGAATGACACAGCGTGGAGGTGTTGACAGCATGAAGACACCATATAGTGACTGAAAGACACAGCGCGGAGGTGTTGTCAGCAAGAGGAAACCATGTAGTGGCTTACTGACACAGCGTGGAGGTGTTGGCTGCATGAGGAGATCATATAGTGGCTGAATGACACAGCATGGAGGTGTTGGCAGCATGAGGAGACCATATAGTGACTGAATGACACAGTGTTGATTGGTTGGCAGCATGAGGACACCATATAGTGGCTGATTGGCACAGCATGGAGGTGTTGGAAGCATGAGGATACCATATAGTGGCTGAATGGCACAGGGTGGAGGTGTTGGCAGCATGAGGACACCATATAGTGGCTGAATAACAAAGCGTGGAGGTGTTGGCAGCATGAGGAGACCATATAGTGGCCGAATGACACAGCGTGGAGGTGTTGGCAGCATGATGAGACCATATAGTGGCTGAATAACACAGCTTGGAGGTGTTGGCAGCATGAGGACACCATATAGTGGCTGAATGACAGTGTGAAGGTGTTGGCAGCATGAGGAGACTATAAAGTGGCTGATTGACACAGCGTGGAGGTGTTGGCAGCATGTGGAGACCATGTAGTGGCTGAATGACACAGTGTGGAGGTGTTGGCAGCATGAGGAAACCATTTAGTGGCTGAATGACACAGCTTGGAGGTGTTGGCAGCATGAGGAGACCATATAGTGACTGAATGACACAGTGTGGAGGTGTTGGCAGCATGAGGAGACCATATAGTTGCTGAATGACACAGCGAGGAGGTGTTGGCAGCATGAGGAGACCATATAGTGGCTTACTGACACAGCGTGGAGGTGTTGGCAGCATGAGGAGACCTTATAGCCGCTGAATGACACAGCGTGGAGGTGTTGGCAGCATGAGGAGACCATATAGTGGCTGAATGGCACAGCCTGGAGGTGTTGGCAGCATGAGGAGACCATATAGTGGCTGAATGACACAGTGTGGAGGTGTTGGCAGCATGAGGAGATCATATAGTGGCTGAATGACACAGCCTGGACATGTTGGCAGCATGAGGAGACCATATAGTGACTGAATGACACAGCGTGGAGGTGTTGGCAGCATGAGGAGACCATATAGTAGCTGAATGACACAGCGTGGAGGTGTTGGCAGCATGAGGAGACCATATAGTGACTGAATGACACAGCATGGACATGTTGGCAGCATGAGGAGACCATATAGTGACTGAATGGCACAGTGTAGAGGTGGTGGCAGCATGAGGAGACCATTTAGTGGCTGAATGACACAGCGTGGAGGTGTTGGCTGCATGAGGACACCATACAGTGGCTGAATGGCACAGCGTGGAGGTGTTGGCAGCATGAGGAGACAATATAGTGGCTGAATGACACAGCGTGGAGGTGAGGGCAGCATGAGGACACCATATAGTGGCTGAATGACACAGAGTGGAGACTTTGTCAGCATTACGAGACCATATAGTAACTGAATGGCACAGCGTGGAGATGTTGGCAGCATGAGGAGACCATATAGTGGTTGAATGACACAGCGTGGAGGATTTGGCAGCATGAGGACACCATATAAAGGCTGAATGACAAAGCGTGAAGGTGTTGGCAGCATGAGGAGACCATATAGTGGCTGAATAGCACAGCGTGGAGGTGTTGGCAGCATGAAGATACCATATAGTGACTGAATGGCACAGTGTGGAGGTGTTGGCAGCATGAGGAGACCATATAGTGGCTGAATGGCACAGCGTGGAAGTGTTGGCAGCATGAGGAGACCATATAGTGGCTGAATCACACAGCCTGGAGGTGTTGGCAGCATGAGGAGACCATATAGTGGCTGAATGACACAGCCTGGAGGTGTTGGAAGCATGAGGAGACCATATAGTGGCCGAATGACACAGCGTGGAGGTGTTGGCAGCATGAGGACACCATATAGTGGCCGAATGACACAGCGTGGAGGTGTTCGCAGCATGAGGAGACCATATAGTGGCTGAATGACACAGTGTGGACATGTTGGCAGCATGAGGAGACCATATAGTGGCTGTATGGCACAGTGTGGACATGTTGGCGGCATGAGGAGACCATATAGTAGCTGAATGACACAGCGTGGAGGTGTTGGCAGCATGAGGAGACCATATAGTGGCTGAATGACACAGTGTGGACATGTTGGCAGCATGAGGAAACCATATAGTGGCTGAATGACACAGAGTGGAGGTGTTGGCAGCATGAGGAGACCATATAGTGGCTGAATGACATAGCGTGGAGGTGTTGACAGCATGAGGAGACCATATAGTGGCTGAATGACACAGTGTGGAGGTGTTGGCAGCATGAGGAGACCATATAGTCGCTGAAAGACACAGCGTGAAGGTGTTGGCAGCATGAGAAGACCATATAGTGACTGAATAGCAAAGTGTGAGGTGTTGGCAGCATGAGGAGACCATATAGTCGCTGAATGGCACAGTGTGGAGGTGTTGGCAGCATGAGGAGACCATATAGTGGCTGAATGACACAGCCTGGAGGTGTTAGCAGCATGAGGAGACAATATAGTGGCTGAATGACACAGCGTGGAGGTGTTGGCAGCATGAGGAGACCATTTAGTGGCTGAATGACACAGCGTGGAGGTGTTGTCAGCATGAGGAGACCATATAGTGAATGAATGACACAGTGTGGAGGTGTTTGCAGCATGAGGAGACCATGTAGTGGCTGAATGACACAGCGTGGAGGTGTTGGCAGCATGAAGAGACAATATAGTGGCTGAATGACACAGCGTGGAGGTGTTGTCAGCATGAGGAGACCATATAGTGAATGAATGACACAGTGTGTAGGTGTTTGCAGCATGAGGAGACCATATTGTGGCTGAATGACACAGCGTGGAGGTGTTGGCTGCATGAGGAGATCATATAGTGGCTGAATGACACAGTGTGGAGGTGTTGGCAGCATGAGGACACCATATAGTGACTGAATGACAGCGTGGAGGTGTTGGCAGCATGAGGACACCATAAAGTGGCTGAATGACACAGCGTGGAGGTGTTGGCAGCATGAGGACACCATATAGTGGCTGAATGACACAGCGTGGAGGAGTTGGCGGCATGAGGACACCATGTGGTGACTGAATGGCACAGCATGGAGGTGTTGGCAGCATCAGAAGACCATATAGTGGCCGAACGACACAGCGTGGAGGTGTTGGCAGCATGAGGAGACCATATAGTGAATGAATGACACAGCGTGGAGGTGTTGGCAGCATGAGGAGACCATATAGTGGCTGAATGACACAGCGTGGCGGTGTTGGCTGCATGAGGAGATCATATAGTGGCTGAATGACACAGCATGGAGGTGTTGGCAGCATGAGGAGACCATATAGTGACTGAATGACACAGTGTTGATTTGTTGGCAGCATGAGGACACCATATAGTGGCTGATTGGCACAGCATGGAGGTGTTGGAAGCATGAGGATACCATATAGTGGCTGAATGGCACAGGGTGGAGGTGTTGGCAGCATGAGGACACCATATAGTGGCTGAATAACAAAGCGTGGAGGTGTTGGCAGCATGAGGAGACCATATAGTGGCCGAATGACACAGCGTGGAGGTGTTGGCAGCATGATGAGACCATATAGTGGCTGAATAACACAGCTTGGAGGTGTTGGCAGCATGAGGACACCATATAGTGGCTGAATGACAGTGTGAAGGTGTTGGCAGCATGAGGAGACTATAAAGTGGCTGATTGACACAGCGTGGAGGTGTTGGCAGCATGTGGAGACCATGTAGTGGCTGAATGACACAGTGTGGAGGTGTTGGCAGCATGAGGAAACCATTTAGTGGCTGAATGACACAGCTTGGAGGTGTTGGCAGCATGAGGAGACCATATAGTGACTGAATGACACAGTGTGGAGGTGTTGGCAGCATGAGGAGACCATATAGTTGCTGAATGACACAGCGAGGAGGTGTTGGCAGCATGAGGAGACCATATAGTGGCTGAATGACACAGCGTGGAGGTGTTGGCAGCATGAGGACACCATTTAGTGGCTGAATGACACAGCGTGGAGGTGTTGGAAGCATGAGAAGACCATATAGTGGCCGAATGACACAGCGTGGAGGTGTTGGCAGCATGATGTGACCATATAGTGGCTGAATAACTCAGCTTGGAGGTGTTGGCAGCATGAGGAGACCATATAGTGGCTGAATGACACAGCGTGGAGGTGTTGGCAGCATGAGGACACCATATAGTGACTGAATGACACAGCGTGGAGTTGTTGGCAGCATGAGGACACCATATAGTGGCTGAATGACACAGCGTGGAGGTGTTGGAAGCATGAGAAGACCATATAGTGGCTGAATGACACAGCGAGGAGGTGTTGGCAGCATGTGGAGACGATACAGTGACTGAATGACACAGCGTGGAGGTGTTGGCAGCATCAGGAGACCATATAGTGACTGAATGACAAAGCGTGGAGGTGTTGGCAGTGTGAGGAGACCATATAGCGGCTAAATGACACAGCGTGGAGGTGTTGGCAGCATGTGGAGACCATATAGTGGCTGATTGACACAGCGTGGAGTTGTTGGCAGCATGAGGACACCATATAGTGGCTGAATGACACAGCGTGGAAGTGTTGGCAGAATGAGGAGACCATGTAGTTGCTGAGAGACACAGTCTGGGTGTGTTCACAGCATGAGGAGACCATATAGTGACTGAATGACACAGCCTGGAGGTGTTGGCAGCATGAGGACACCATACAGTGGCTGAATGACATAGCATGGAGGTGTTTGCAGTATGAGAAGATCATATAGCGGCTAAATGACACAGCGTGGAGGTGTTGTCAGCATGAGGAGACCATATAGTGGCTGAATGACACAGCGTGGAGGTGTTGTCAGCATGAGGAGACCATATAGTGGCTGAATGACACAGCGTGGAGGTGTTGGCAGCATGAAGACACCATATAGTGACTGAAAGACACAGCGCGGAGGTGTTTTCAGCAAGAGGAAACCATGTAGTGGCTTACTGACACAGCGTGGAGGTGTTTGAAGCATGAGGAGACCTTATAGCCGCTGAATGACACAGCGTGGAGGTGTTGGCAGCATAAAGAGACCATATAGTGGCTGAATGGCACAGCCTGGAGGTGTTGGCAGCATGAGGAGAACATATAGTGGCCGAATGACATAGCGTGGAGGTGTTGGCAGCATGAGGAGACCATATAGTGGCTGAATGACACAGCCTGGAGGTGTTGGCAGCATGAGGAGACCATATAGTGGCTGAATGACACAGCGTGGAGGTGTTGGCAGCATGAGGACACCATATAGTGGCTGAATGACACAGCGTGGAGGTGTTGGCAGCATGATGTGACCATATAGTGGCTGAATAACTCAGCATGGAGGTGTTGTCAGCATGAGGAGACCATATAGTGGCTGAATGACACAGTGTGGAGGTGTTGGCAGCATGAGGAGACCATAAAGTGGCTGATTGACACAGCGTGGAGGTGTTGGCAGCATGAGGAGACCATATAGTGGCTGAATGACACAGTGTGGAGGTGTTGGCAGCATGAGGAAACCATTTAGTGGCTGAGTGACACAGCTTGGAGGTGTTGGCAGCATGAGGAGACCATATAGTGACTGAATGACACAGTGTGGAGGTGTTGGCAGCATGAGGAGACCATATAGTTGCTGAATGACACAGCGAGGAGGTGTTGGCAGCATGAGGAGTCCATATAGTGGCTGAATGACACAGCGTGGAGGTGTTGGCAGCATGAGGACACCATATAGTGGCTGAATGACACAGCGAGGAGGTGTTGGCAGCATGTGGAGACCATATAGTGACTGAATGACACAGCGTGGAGGTGTTGGCAGCATCAGGAGACCATATAGTGACTGAATGACAAAGCGTGGAGGTGTTGGCAGTATGAGGAGACCATATAGCGGCTAAATGACACAGCGTGGAGGTGTTGGCAGCATGTGGAGACCATATAGCGGCTAAATGACACAGCGTGAGGTGTTGGCAGCATGTGGAGACCATATAGTGGCTGAATGACACAGCCTGGAGTTGTTGGCAGCATGAGGACACCATATAGTGGCTGAATGACACAGCGTGGAAGTGTTGGCAGAATGAGGAGACCATGTAGTTGCTGAGAGACACAGTCTGGGTGTGTTGACAGCATGAGGAGACCATATAGTGACTGAATGACACAGCCTGGAGGTGTTGGCAGCATGAGGACACCATACAGTGGCTGAATGACATAGCATGGAGGTGTTTGCAGTATGAGAAGATCATATAGCGGCTAAATGACACAGCGTGGAGGTGTTGTCAGCATGAGGAGACCATATAGTGGCTGAATGACATAGCGTGGAGGTGTTAGCAGCATGAGGAGACCATATAGTGGCTGAATGACACAGCGTGGAGGTGTTGTCAGCATGAGGAGACCATATAGTGGCTGAATGACACAGCGTGGAGGTGTTGACAGCATGAAGACACCATATAGTGACTGAAAGACACAGCGCGGAGGTGTTGTCAGCAAGAGGAAACCATGTAGTGGCTTACTGACACAGCGTGGAGGTGTTGGCTGCATGAGGAGATCATATAGTGGCTGAATGACACAGCATGGAGGTGTTGGCAGCATGAGGAGACCATATAGTGACTGAATGACACAGTGTTGATTGGTTGGCAGCATGAGGACACCATATAGTGGCTGATTGGCACAGCATGGAGGTGTTGGAAGCATGAGGATACCATATAGTGGCTGAATGGCACAGGGTGGAGGTGTTGGCAGCATGAGGACACCATATAGTGGCTGAATAACAAAGCGTGGAGGTGTTGGCAGCATGAGGAGACCATATAGTGGCCGAATGACACAGCGTGGAGGTGTTGGCAGCATGATGAGACCATATAGTGGCTGAATAACACAGCTTGGAGGTGTTGGCAGCATGAGGACACCATATAGTGGCTGAATGACAGTGTGAAGGTGTTGGCAGCATGAGGAGACTATAAAGTGGCTGATTGACACAGCGTGGAGGTGTTGGCAGCATGTGGAGACCATGTAGTGGCTGAATGACACAGTGTGGAGGTGTTGGCAGCATGAGGAAACCATTTAGTGGCTGAATGACACAGCTTGGAGGTGTTGGCAGCATGAGGAGACCATATAGTGACTGAATGACACAGTGTGGAGGTGTTGGCAGCATGAGGAGACCATATAGTTGCTGAATGACACAGCGAGGAGGTGTTGGCAGCATGAGGAGACCATATAGTGGCTTACTGACACAGCGTGGAGGTGTTGGCAGCATGAGGAGACCTTATAGCCGCTGAATGACACAGCGTGGAGGTGTTGGCAGCATGAGGAGACCATATAGTGGCTGAATGGCACAGCCTGGAGGTGTTGGCAGCATGAGGAGACCATATAGTGGCTGAATGACACAGTGTGGAGGTGTTGGCAGCATGAGGAGATCATATAGTGGCTGAATGACACAGCCTGGACATGTTGGCAGCATGAGGAGACCATATAGTGACTGAATGACACAGCGTGGAGGTGTTGGCAGCATGAGGAGACCATATAGTAGCTGAATGACACAGCGTGGAGGTGTTGGCAGCATGAGGAGACCATATAGTGACTGAATGACACAGCATGGACATGTTGGCAGCATGAGGAGACCATATAGTGACTGAATGGCACAGTGTAGAGGTGGTGGCAGCATGAGGAGACCATTTAGTGGCTGAATGACACAGCGTGGAGGTGTTGGCTGCATGAGGACACCATACAGTGGCTGAATGGCACAGCGTGGAGGTGTTGGCAGCATGAGGAGACCATATAGTCGCTGAATAACACAGCGTGAAGGTGTTGGCAGCATGATGAGACCATATAGTAGCTGAATGACACAGCGTGGAGGTGTTGGTAGCATGAGGAGATCATATAGTGGCTGAATGACACAGCCTGGACATGTTGACAGCATGAGGAGACCATATAGTGACTGAATGACACAGCGTGGAGGTGTTGGCAGCTTGAGGAGACCATATAGTAGCTGAATGACACAGTGTGGAGGTGTTGGCAGCATGAGGAGACCATATAGTGACTGAATGACACAGCATGGACATGTTGGCAGCATGAGGAGACCATAAAGTGGCTGAATGACACAGGGTTGAGGTGTTGGCAGCATGAGGAGACCATATAGTGGCTGAATAATATAGCGTGGAGGTGTTGGCAGCATGAGGAGACCATATAGTGGCTGAATGACACAGCCTGGAGGTGTTGGCAGCATGAGGACACCATATAGTGGCTGAATAACATAGCGTTAAGGTGTTGGCAGTATGAGGAGATCATATAGTGGCTAAATAACACAGCGTGGAGGTGTTGTAAGCATGAGGAGACCATATAGTGGCTGAATGACACAGCGTGGAGGTGTTGTCAGCATGAGGAGACCATATAGTGGCTGAATGGCGCAGCGTGGAGGTGTTGTCAGCATGAGGAGACCATATAGTGGCTGAATGACACAGCGTGGAGGTGGTGGCCGCATGAGGAGACCATATAGTGTCTGAATGACACAGCGTGGAGGTGTTGGCAGCATGAGGAGACAATATAGTGGCTGAATGACACACCGTGGAGGTAAGGGCAGCACGAGGACACCATATAGTGGCTGAATGACACAGAGTGGAGGTTTTGTCAGCATTAGGAGACCATATAGTAGCTGAATGACACAGCGTGGAGGTGTTGGCAGCATGAGGAGACCATATAGTTACTGAATGACACAGCCTGGAGGGGTTGGCAGCATGAGGAGATCATATAGTGGCTGAATGACATAGCGTGGAGGTGTTGGCAGCATGTGGAGACCATATAGTGGCTGAATGACACAGTGTGGAGGTGTTGGCAGCATGAGGAAACCATTAAGTGGCTGAATGACACAGCTTGGAGGTGTTGGCAGCATGAGGAGACCATATAGTGACTGAATGACACAGTGTGGAGGTGTTGGCAGCATGAGGAGACCATATAGTTGCTGAATGACACAGCGAGGAGGTGTTGGCAGCATGTGGAGACCATATAGTGACTGAATGACACAGCGTGGAGGTGTTGGAAGCATGAGAAGACCATATAGTGGCTGAATGACACAGCGAGGAGGTGTTGGCAGCATGTGGAGACCATATAGTGACTGAATGACACAGCGTGGAGGTGTTGGCAGCATCAGGAGACCATATAGTGACTGAATGACAAAACGTGGAGGTGTTGGCAGTATGAGGAGACCATATAGCGGCTAAATGACACAGTGTGGAGGTGTTGGCAGCATGTGGAGACCATATAGCGGCTAAATGACACAGCGTGAGGTGTTGGCAGCATGTGGAGACCATACAGTGGCTGAATGACACAGCCTGGAGTTGTTGGCAGCATGAGGACACCATATAGTGGCTGAATGACACAGCGTGGAAGTGTTGGCAGAATGAGAAGACCATGTAGTTGCTGAGAGACACAGTCTGGGTGTGTTCACAGCATGAGGAGACCATATAGTGACTGAATGACACAGCCTGGAGGTGTTGGCAGCATGAGGACACCATACAGTGGCTGAATGACATAGCAGGGAGGTGTTTGCAGTATGAGAAGATCATATAGCGGCTAAATGACACAGCGTGGAGGTGTTGTCAGCATGAGGAGACCATATAGTGGCTGAATGACACAGCGTGGAGTTGTTGGAAGCATGAGGAGACCATATAGTGGCTGAATGACACAGCGTGGAGGTGTTGGAAGCATGAGAAGACCATATAGTGGCTGAATGACACAGCGAGGAGGTGTTGGCAGCATGTGGAGACCATATAGTGACTGAATGACACAGCGTGGAGGTGTTGGCAGCATCAGGAGACCATATAGTGACTGAATGACAAAGCGTGGAGGTGTTGGCAGTATGAGGAGACCATATAGCGGCTAAATGACACAGCGTGGAGGTGTTGGCAGCATGTGGAGACCATATAGCGGCTAAATGACACAGCGTGAGGTGTTGGCAGCATGTGGAGACCATATAGTGGCTGAATGACACAGCCTGGAGTTGTTGGCAGCATGAGGACACCATATAGTGGCTGAATGACACAGCGTGGAAGTGTTGGCAGAATGAGGAGACCATGTAGTTGCTGAGAGACATAGTCTGGGTGTGTTCACAGCATGAGAAGATCATATAGCGGCTAAATGACACAGCGTGGAGGTGTTGTCAGCATGAGGAGACCATATAGTGGCTGAATGACACAGCGTGGAGGTGTTAGCAGCATGAGGAGACCATATAGTGGCTGAATGACACAGCGTGGAGGTGTTGTCAGCATGAGGAGACCATATAGTGGCTGAATGACACAGCGTGGAGGTGTTGGCAGCATGAAGACACCATATAGTGACTGAAAGACACAGCGCGGAGGTGTTGTCAGCAAGAGGAAACCATGTAGTGGCTTACTGACACAGCGTGGAGGTGTTGGCAGCATGAGGAGACCTTATAGCCGCTGAATGACTCAGCGTGGAGGTGTTGGCAGCATGAGGAGACCATATAGTGGCTGAATGGCACAGCCTGGAGGTGTTGGCAGCATGAGGAGACCATATAGTGGCTAAATGACACAGCGTGGAGGTGTTGGCAGCATGAGGAGACCATAAAGTGGCTGAATGACACAGGGTTGAGGTGTTGGCAGCATGAGGAGACCATATAGTGGCTGAATGACATAGCGTGGAGGTGTTGGCAGCATGAGGAGACCATATAGTGGCTGAATGACACAGCCTGGAGGTGTTGGCAGCATGAGGACACCATATAGTGGCTGAATAACATAGCGTTAAGGTGTTGGCAGTATGAGGAGATCATATAGTGGCTAAATAACACAGCGTGGAGGTGTTGTAAGCATGAGGAGACCATATAGTGGCTGAATGACACAGCGTGGAGGTGTTGTCAGCATGAGGAGACCATATAGTGGCTGAATGGCACAGCGTGGAGGTGTTGTCAGCATGAGGAGACCATATAGTGGCTGAATGACACAGCGTGGAGGTGGTGGCCGCATGAGGAGACCATATAGTGGCTGAATGACACAGCGTGGAGGTGTTGGCAGCATGAGGAGACAATATAGTGGCTGAATGACACACCGTGGAGGTAAGGGCAGCACGAGGACACCATATAGTGGCTGAATGACACAGAGTGGAGGTTTTGTCAGCATTAGGAGACCATATAGTAGCTGAATGACACAGCCTGGAGGTGTTGGCAGCATGAGGAGACCATATAGTTACTGAATGACACAGCGTGGAGGTGTTGGCAGCATGAGGAGACCATAAAGTGGCTGAATGACACAGGGTTGAGGTGTTGGCAGCATGAGGAGACAATATAGTGGCTGAATGACACACCGTGGAGGTAAGGGCAGCACGAGGACACCATATAGTGGCTGAATGACACAGAGTGGAGGTTTTGTCAGCATTAGGAGACCATATAGTAGCTGAATGACACAGCCTGGAGGTGTTGGCAGCATGAGGAGACCATATAGTGGCTAAATGACACAGCGTGGAGGTGTTGGCAGCATGAGGAGACCATAAAGTGGCTGAATGACACAGGGTTGAGGTGTTGGCAGCATGAGGAGACCATATAGTGGCTGAATGACATAGCGTGGAGGTGTTGGCAGCATGAGGAGACCATATAGTGGCTGAATGACACAGCCTGGAGGTGTTGGCAGCATGAGGACACCATATAGTGGCTGAATAACATAGCGTTAAGGTGTTGGCAGTATGAGGAGATCATATAGTGGCTAAATAACACAGCGTGGAGGTGTTGTAAGCATGAGGAGACCATATAGTGGCTGAATGACACAGCGTGGAGGTGTTGTCAGCATGAGGAGACCATATAGTGGCTGAATGGCACAGCGTGGAGGTGTTGTCAGCATGAGGAGACCATATAGTGGCTGAATGACACAGCGTGGAGGTGGTGGCCGCATGAGGAGACCATATAGTGGCTGAATGACACAGCGTGGAGGTGTTGGCAGCATGAGGAGACAATATAGTGGCTGAATGACACACCGTGGAGGTAAGGGCAGCACGAGGACACCATATAGTGGCTGAATGACACAGAGTGGAGGTTTTGTCAGCATTAGGAGACCATATAGTAGCTGAATGACATAGCCTGGAGGTGTTGGCAGCATGAGGAGACCATATAGTTACTGAATGACACAGCGTGGAGGTGTTGGCAGCATGAGGAGACCATAAAGTGGCTGAATGACACAGGGTTGAGGTGTTGGCAGCATGAGGAGACAATATAGTGGCTGAATGACACACCGTGGAGGTAAGGGCAGCACGAGGACACCATATAGTGGCTGAATGACACAGAGTGGAGGTTTTGTCAGCATTAGGAGACCATATAGTAGCTGAATGACACAGCCTGGAGGTGTTGGCAGCATGAGGAGACCATATAGTGGCTGAATGACATAGCGTGGAGGTGTTGGGAGCATGAGGAGACCATATAGTGGCTGAATGACACATCCTGGAGGTGTTGGCAGCATGAGGACACCATATAGTGGCTGAATAACATAGCGTTAAGGTGTTGGCAGTATGAGGAGATCATATAGTGGCTAAATAACACAGCGTGGAGGTGTTGTAAGCATGAGGAGACCATATAGTGGCTGAATGACACAGCGTGGAGGTGTTGTAAGCATGAGGAGACCATATAGTGGCTGAATGACACAGCGTGGAGGTGTTGTCAGCATGAGGAGACCATATAGTGGCTGAATGGCACAGCGTGGAGGTGTTGTCAGCATGAGGAGACCATATAGTGGCTGAATGACACAGCGTGGAGGTGGTGGCCGCATGAGGAGACCATATAGTGGCTGAATGACACAGCCTGGAGGTGTTGGCAGCATGAGGAGACAATATAGTCGCTGAATGACACACCGTGGAGGTAAGGGCAGCACGAGGACACCATATAGTGGCTGAAGGACACAGAGTGGAGGTTTTGTCAGCATTAGGAGACCATATAGTTACTGAATGACACAGCCTGGAGGGGTTGGCAGCATGAGGAGACCATATAGTGGCTGAATGACATAGCGTGGAGGTGTTGACAGCATGAGGAGACCATATAGCGGCTGAATGACACAGCCTGGAGGGGTTGGCAGCATGAGGAGACCATATATTGACTGAATGACACAGCGTCGAGGTGTTGACAGCATGAGGAGACCATATAGTGACTGAATGACACAGCGTGGAGGTGTTGTCAGCATGAGGAGACCATATAGTGGCTGAATGACACAGCGTGGAGGTGTTGGCAGCATGAGGAGACCATATAGTGACTGAATGACACAGCGTAGAGGTGTTGGCAGTATGAGGAGACCATATAGTGGCTGAATGACACAGTGTGGACACGTTGGCAGCATGAGGAGACCATATAGTGACTGAATGGCACAGCGTAGAGGTGGTGGCAGCATGAGGAGACCATTTAGTGGCTGAATGACACAGCGTGGAGGTGTTGGCTGCATGAGGACACCATACAGTGGCTGAATGGCACAGCGTGGAGGTGTTGGCAGCATGAGGAGACCATATAGTCGCTGAATGACACAGCGTGAAGGTGTTGGCAGCATGAGGAGACCATATAGTGGCTGAATGACACAGCGTGGAGGTGTTGGCAGCATGAGGAGACCATATAGTAGCTGAATGACACAGCGTGGAGGTGTTGGCAGCATGAGGAGACCATATAGTAGCTGAATGACACAGCGTGGAGGTGTTGGCAGCATGAGGAGACCATATAGTGGCTGAATGACACAGTGTGGAGGTGTTGGCAGCATGAGGAGATCATATAGTGGCTGAATGACACAGCCTGGACATGTTGGCAGCATGAGGAGACCATATAGTGACTGAATGACACAGCGTGGAGGTGTTGGCAGCATGAGGAGACCATATAGTAGCTGAATGACACAGCGTGGAGGTGTTGGCAGCATGAGGAGACCATATAGTGACTGAATGACACAGCATGGACATGTTGGCAGCATGAGGAGACCATATAGTGACTGAATGGCACAGTGTAGAGGTGGTGGCAGCATGAGGAGACCATTTAGTGGCTGAATGACACAGCGTGGAGGTGTTGGCTGCATGAGGACACCATACAGTGGCTGAATGGCACAGCGTGGAGGTGTTGGCAGCATGAGGAGACCATATAGTCGCTGAATGACACAGCGTGAAGGTGTTGGCAGCATGATGAGACCATATAGTAGCTGAATGACACAGCGTGGAGGTGTTGGTAGCATGAGGAGATCATATAGTGGCTGAATGACACAGCCTGGACATGTTGACAGCATGAGGAGACCATATAGTGACTGAATGACACAGCGTGGAGGTGTTGACAGCTTGAGGAGACCATATAGTAGCTGAATGACACAGTGTGGAGGTGTTGGCAGCATGAGGAGACCATAAAGTGACTGAATGACACAGCATGGACATGTTGGCAGCATGAGGAGACCATATAGTGGCTGAATGGCACATTTTGGAGGTGGCGGTCGATGAGAAGACAATAGGGCCTCACAATCTCTAAGAATAAAAGATAAATTTTGACATTTCCATTGAAGATGTATGGTACCTAGTGCTACCATAAACATATATAAGTAATCTCCTAGGCTCAGCAGCATCACTAAACCATGTAGTTGCTGAATGACACAGACTGGAGCTGGCTGAAACAACAGTAAACCATATACTGGATGAATGGCTCAGCCTGGAGTTGGCTGAAGTATGAGCAGACCATTGAAATTTAAGATTTTTTTTTAATTTAAACTTTTTAAATTGAAATTTTAACTCCCAAGTTTTAGTGTTACAGGCCCCGGCGTGTGGGTACAAAGGACAAAATTTAAGAAGGAGTCATATAGCAGCACAATGACAGAGCCTGGAGGTGGCATCAGTATGAGGAGACGATATAGTTGCTGAATGGCACAGCCTGAAGGTGGCTGATGCATGAGGAGCCCATAGAGTGGCTGAATGAGACAGCCTGGAGGTGGCAGCAGCAGCATCAGGAGTCCTGAAAGTGACCCTAATGCAGACGAATTTCTGAAACTGGAGACCAGCACCTTAATTATGTTTTGCAGTGTCCATGGCAGCACAATGAGAGAGCCTGGAGGTGGTAGCATCAGCATTAGGACACCATAGAGCAGAACAATGAGAGAGCCTGGAGGTGGCAGCATCAGCATGAAGAGACCATAGAGCAGCACAATTAGAGAGCCTGGAGGTGGCAGCAACAACATGAGGAGACCATATTGTGGCACAATGACAGTGCCTGGAGGTGGTAGCATCAGCATGAGGACATCATATGGTGGCACAATGACAGAGCGTGAAGGCGGTAGCATCAGCATGAGGAGACAATAGAGCAGCACAATGAGAGAGCCTGGAGGTGGCAGCATCAACATGAGGAGACCATAGAGCAGCACAATTAGAGAGCTTGGAGGTGGCAGCATCAGCATGAGGAGACCATATGGCGGCACAATGACAGAGCCTCGAGGTGGTAGCAATAGCATGAGAAGACCATAGAACAGCACAATGGCAGAGCCTGGAGGTATCAGCAGCAGCATGTCAAGTGAGGGTTGAGTCTGAGGAACCCATCGACTATTGACTGGGGGTGTCAGATGTCACTTGTGATGAAGTGGATGACCGACTGAACCGATCAGTCACGGCTCCTGGGTTGTTGGTCAAGACATGACTGCTAGCTGATACCGGGAGCTTAGATCTCTCGCTGTGACTCCGGCTGGAACACACCCTTACTCTGCTGCAACCTCTGCCTACACCTGATGAATTTATGCCTCTGCCACTCCTCTGTGCATGTCCTGGCACTACTCTGTCTGACATACATAGTGCGTATATGAGGGGAGTACAATACGCTTCACTATGCTTATAACAGTATTTGTCTAGAACAGCAGCAGGTGTGTACTATTGGCGGTCCTTTCACAGTATCTAGGCTTTTGACAGATTAACAGGAACAAAATAGTACACTACTTAGATGTAGGTATGTGGTATGCACATATGAGGGCAGAAAAATGCTCTACAGTACACTTAAAAACACAACAGTGCTGCAGCCTTAACCCCTACAGGACCCATGACGTAATGTTACGTCATGACATCCTGGGTTTTAAGGACCCATGACGTACAGTTACATCATGTGCAGTTCCGGTCCCCGCAGTGCGCCGGGCGGGGATCGGACCATGATGCCTGCTGAAATCATTCAGCAGGCATCCCGTTCAAATGCCCAGGGGGGTCATCAGACCCCACCTGTAGGCAATCGCCGCAAATCGCATTTTCAATTCACACATGTGATTTGCGGCTATTCCGTTGATGCGGGTCACGTGTGACCCGCTGACCCGGAGATACAAGGTGATCGGGGGTGTAGGATACACCCCCTATCACCCACTGTATCTATGGGGAGGTGGCGATTTCGTCACCCCCCCTGGATCGCTGCTATTGGCTGGACGATTGTAGCCGGCAGGGGAGGGGTTAACAGCATCTTCCCGCAGCTCCCGCCGCTGCCTGAGTTCAGTCAGTGGTCAGAGCTGCTGGAGGAAGCCAGGGACCCCCCCCTCTGCCGAGATCGGAGCCCCCTCAGGAGATAAGAAGCCCCCATGGATCAGGGAAAGAATCCAGCCCAGGGAAAGGTAGGGTAAAAAGTTAAAAAAAAAGTTTAAAAAAAAAGTTTAAAAAAAAAGTAAACCCCCAACCCCATGACCCCCTAATAGGTTCCCAAGGGTCTTCTGCGGTTTTTCAGTGTGACCCGGGCCCTATTAGGGGTTCAGGGTGCTGCATTTGCCCCCCCATATTTTTTTGGGCTCCAGCATTCCCCCCCCCCCCCCATATAACGGTGTCTGATTTCTAATCACACACCGTTATACATAGTTACACCAAGCACACACACAGTACATACCCCCCCCCTACACACACACCCTCCCCCCACCCGCCACCATAGAAAAAAGGCGATGGCTCACAGTGCATTTTCGGCGGCGGAGGCATACGCCTTACTTGCCTCCGACTCTGAATCTGCCAGTGAGGAAGATAAAGATCCAACATTCCTGTGTTCTTCATTGCCCTCCTCATCATCTAGAAGTGATGATGAGCACCCCAGAAGGCGGCGGAGATGCCGCCAGGCAATAGTGGCCCAGTGGCTGGCACTAGTGCGAGTGGTGATGCCGCTCGTGCTAGGAGTCCGACCCCCCAGACACGTTTACCAGAGCTCTCTCACGGTGAACCTGTCTGGAGACCCCCAGAGGGTTATCAGCCACGGGTTCCGGAGTTTGTTGGCGACTGTGGAATCCGGATTGACAATTCTGGATTCACTGAAATTGACTATTTCAGTTATATTTTCAGTGACAGTTTTGTCAATCACATGGTGGAGCAGACGAATCTGTACGCCAGGCAGTTCATCGCCCACCACCCTGATTCTTTTTTGGCCAGGTCCAATGAATGGTACGCCATTGATGCAGCAGAAATGAGGACATTTTGGGGCCTCGTGCTGCATATGGGCCTGGTCAAAAAGCCAAATGTCAGGCAGTACTGGAGCGGGGACGTCCTATACCAGACCCCGCTGTACAGTAAGGTCATGACACGGAAGCGGTTCGAGGCCATTAGGAAATGCCTTCATTATGCAGATAATGCAGCATGTCCACCCCGAGGTGATCCCATCTATGACCGGCTTTACAAAGTGAGGCTGGTCATCGATCACTTTGGGGCCACATTTTTGGAGGCCTACATACCGCTTAGGGAGCTCTCGGTTGATGAGTCTCTTATCAGTTTTAAGGGGAGACTCATCTTCCGCCAGTATATTCCCTCGAAGCGGGTGCGGTATGGCGTGAAGCTCTATAAACTTTGTGAGAGTCCCTCCGGGTACACTCTCAAGTTTAGAGTGTATGAGGGACGAGATTCCCGTATTGAACCCCCAGATTGTTCCCCCACTCTAGGTGTGAGCTGGAAAATCATTTGGGAGCTTTTGCACCCATTGCTGGATAAGGGTTACCACGTGTACGTGGACAACTTTTATACCAGCATCCCTCTGTTCACATCCCTTGCCGCCAGATCCAGGTCCACTTGTGGGACCGTGCGGAAAAACCAGAGAGGCCTCCCTCTAAATTTTGTTAAGACACCTATTCCCAAGGGTGAGTCCTGTGCCCTTACCCATGAAAACCTGTTGCTGGTCAGGTATAAGGATAAGAGGGATGTCCTTATGCTGACCACGATTCATGGTAACGGCAGCACCCCTGTCCCTGTGCGAGGTACCACAACACCGGTCCTCAAGCCCGATTGTATTCTGGACTACAATTGGTATATGGGGGGAGTTGATCTTTCTCAAGCCCCATAACGCCATGCGGAAAACACGGGCATGGTACAAAAAACTTGCGGTCTACTTGGTACAGGTTGCCATTTACAACTCTTTTGTACTGTCCCGGTACACTGGCAACACAGGGTCATTCCTGGAGTTCCAAGAAGAAGTCCTAAAGGTCCTGATCTTTGGCGACCGGGAAAGATCAGGCCGGACTTCCCAAGGAACTGGAAATATAGATGCCAGGATCGTCCCAGGCCAACACTTTCCAGGTGAAGTCCCCCACAATGGAAAGAAAGGACGAGCCCAGAAAAGATGCAGAGTGTGTTACAAGAGGGGGATACGGAAAGATACCATCACTCAATGTGACATTTGCCCCGATCAACCTGGCCTCTGCATTAAGGATTGCTTCAGGGAGTATCACACTTCCATGAAGTTCTAAACTAAGCTTTGAGTCATCATTCTGGGAAAATAACCTTTTTTTTTTTTATAATTTTATGTCCCACTGTACCCCATTTTAGTTATTTAGTGTATCCCAGTTATTTACCCCATGTAATGCCCCTTGAGGGGGGGGGGGGGGGGGGTCCCACTGTTCTGGCTATATAGGAGAAATACAAAGCTCAAGCACCCTGACTGATCTCCGGCACCTCTGAGACCGGTGTGCATGCTGTTTACGCCAAGACATGAGGTATGTGCTTACTCCCCAAAAAATTTACTTACAAATTTACAATGACATTTTCTCCTAATACCACTTGTGAAAATGAAAAATTTGGGGTAACCCAGCATTTTAGTGTAAAAAAATAAAATTTTTCCTTTTCACATCCCACTTAATGAACATTTATCAAACACCTGTGGGGTGTTAAGGCTCACTGGGCCCCTTGTTACGTTCCTTGAGGGGTGTATTTTCCAAAATAGCATGCCATGTGTTTTTTTTTTTTTTTTGCTGTCCTGGCACCATAGGGGCTTCCTTAATGGGACATGCCCCCCAAAAACCATTTCAGCAAAAATCGCTTTGCAAAAGCCAAATGTGACTTCTCTTCTGAGCATTGTAGTGCGCCAGCAGAGCAGTTGATGTCTACATATGGGGTGTTTCCATGTGGGGTGTTTCCATTGTAGTGCGCCAGCAGAGCACTTGACATCTACATATGGGGTGTTTCCATACTCAGAAGAGTTGGGGTTACAAATTTTGGGGGCCTTTTCTCCTATTACCCCTTGCAAAAATTGTAAATTTGGGGGAAAAGTAGCATTTAAGTGAAAAAAAAGAAAAAATAATTTACACATCCATCTTTAACAAAAAGCCATCAAACACCTGTGGGGTGTTAACCCCTTAAGGACCCAGCCAATTTTCACTGTAGGACCTGGCCATTTTTTGCACATCTGACCACTGTCACTTTAAACATTAATAACTCTGATGCTTTTACCTTTCATTCCGATTCCGAGATTGTTTTTTCGTGACATTTTCTACTTTATGTTAGTGGTAACATTTTGTCGATACTTGCATAGTTTCTTGGTGAAAATTTCCAAAATTTGATGACAAAATTTTAAATTTTGCATTTTTTTTTAAACTTTGAAGCTCTCTGCTTATAAGAAAAATGAATATTCCAAATAAATTATATATTGATTCACATATACAACATGTCTACTTTATGATTGCATCATGAAATTGACATTTTTTTTACTTTTGGAAGACATCAGAGGGCTTCAAAATATAGCAGCAATTTTTCACCAAATTTTCAAAATCGAATTTTTTTTAGGGACCAGTTCAGTGTTGAAGTGGATTTGAAGGGCCTTCTTATTAGACATACCCCACAAATGACCCCATTATAAAAACTGCACCCCTCAAAGTATTCAAAATTACATTCAAAAGGTTTGTTAACCCTTTAGGTGTTTCACAGGAATACAGCAAATTGATGGAGAAAATTCAAATCTTCATTTTTTACCCTGGCATGTTCTTGTAGACCCAGTTATTGAATTTTTACAAGGGGTAAAAGGAGAGAAATCTTCATAAAATGTGTAACCCAATTTCTCTCGAGTAAGAAAATACCTCATATGTGTATGTAAAGTGTTCGGCGGGCACAGTAGAGGGCTCAGAGGGGAAGGAGCGACAGTGGGATTTTAGAGAGTGAGTTTTTCTGAAATGGTTTTTGTGGGGCATGTCGCATTTAGGAAGCTTCTATGGTGCCAGAACAGCAAAAAAAGCAATATGGCATACTATTTTGGAAACTAAACCCCTCAAGGCACTTAAAAGGGGTCCAGTGAGCCTTAACACCCCACAGGTGTTTGACGACTTTTTGTTAAAGTTGGATGTGTAAATGATTTTTTTTTCACTAAAATGCTAGTTTTCCCCCAAATTTTTAATTTTTACAAGGGATAATAGGACAAAATGCCCCCCAAAATTTGTAACCCCATCTCTTGAGTATGGAAATACCTCATGTGTGGACGTCAAGTGCTCTGCTGGCGCACTACAATGCTCAGAAGAGAAGGAATCACATTTGGCTTTTGAAAAGCAAATTTAGCTAATATGTTTTTGGAGGGCATGTCGCATTTACGAAGCCCCTATGGTACTAGGACAGCAAAAAAAAAAAAAAAACACATGGCATACTATTTTGGAAACTACACACCTCAAGGAACGCAACAAGGGGTACAGTGAGCCTTAACAGGTGTTTGACGACTTTTTGTTAAAGTCGGATGTGTAAATGAAAAAAAAAAATTTCACTAAAATGCTGGTTTTCCCCCAAATTTTACATTTTTACAAGGGGTAATACAAGAAAATGACCCCCATAATTTGTAACCCCATCTCTTCTGAGTATGGAAATACCCCATGTGTGGACATCAAGTGCTGGCGCACTACAATGCTCAGAAGAGGAGGAGCACCATTGAGCTTTTGGAGACAGAATTTGTTTGGAATAGAAGTCGGGGGCCATGTGCGTTTACAAAGCCCAGCGTGGTGCCAGAACAGTGGACCCCCCCCCCCACATGTGATCCCATTTTGGAAACTACACCCGTCACAGAATTTATATAAGGGGTGCAGTGAGTACTTACACCCCACTGGCGTTTGACAGATCTTTAGAACAGTGGGCTGTGCAAATGAAAAATTACATTACACCGTTCCAAAAATCTGTCAGACACCTGTGGGGCGTAAATGCTCACTGTACCCCTTATTACATTACATGAGGGGTGTAGTTTCCAAAATGGGGTCACATGTGGGGGAGGGTCCATTGTTCTGGCACCACGGGGGGCTTTGTAAACACACGTGGCCTTCAATTCCGGACATATATTCTCTTCAAAATCCCAATGGCGCTCCTTCTCTTCTGAGCATTGTAGTGCGCCAGCAGAGCACTTTACTTCCACATATGGGGTATGTTCTTACTCAGAAGAAATGGGGTTACAAATTTTGGGGGGCTTTTTTCCTATTTTTCTTGGTGAAAATGAAAAAATTTGGGTAACACCAGCATTTTAGTAAAAAAAATGTTTATTTTCATTTTTCCATCCAGCTTTGAAGAATTTCCATTAAACACCTGTGGGGTGTTAGGGCTCACTATACCCCTTGTTACATTCCATGAGGGATGTAGTTTCCAAAATGGGGTCACATGTGGGTATTTCTTTTTTTGCGTTTATGGCAGAAGCGCCGTAAAATCAGCCACCACTGTGCAAATCACCAATTTAGGCTTCAAATGTACATGGCGCACTCTCACTCCTGAGCCTTGTTGTGCGCCCGCAGAGCATTTTACACCCACATCTGGGGTATTTCCGTATTCAGGAGAAATTGCGTTACAAATTTTGATGGTCTTTTTTTTCTTTTTAACACTTGTGAAAATAAAAAGTATGGGGCAACACCAGCATGTTAGTGTAATTTTTTTTTTTTTTTTTACACTAACAAGCTGGTGTAGCCCCCAACTTTTCCTTTTCATAAGGCGTAAAAGGAGAAAAAGCCCCCCAAAATTTGTAGTGCAATTTCTCCCAAGTCCGGAAATACCCCATATGTGGCCCTAAACGGTTTCCTTGAAATACGACAGGGCTCCGAAGTGAGAGAGCGCCATGCGCATTTGAGGACTTAATTAGGGATTGCATAGGGGTGGACATAGGGGTATTCTACGCCAGTGATTCCCAAACAGGGTGCCTCCAGCTGTTTCTAATTTCCCAGCATGCCTGGACAGTCAGTGGCTGTCTGGAAATGCTGGGAGTTGTTGTTTTGCAACAGCTGGAGGCTCCGTTTTGGAAACACTGCCGTACTATACGTTTTTAATTTTTATTGGGGGGACAGTGTAAGGGGGTGTATGTGTTGTGTTTTACCCTTTATTAGGTGTTAGTGTAGTGTTTTTAGTCTACATTCGCACTGGCGTGTTACGATGAGTTTCCCGCTAGGAGTTTGCGCTGCGGCGAAAAATTTGCCACAGCCCAAACTTGAAGCAGGAAACTTACTGTAAACCTGCCTGTGGGAATGTACCCTGTACGTTCAAAAGGGGGGGGGGGGGGGAGGGGGCAAACCTCCAGCTGTTTCAAAACTACAACTCCTAGCATGTACTGACAGACCGTGCATGCTGGGAGTTGTACTTTTGCAACAGCTGGAGGTACACTGGTTGGAAAACCTTCAGTAAGGTTCTGTTACCTGACTCAGTATTTTCCAACCAGTGTGCCTCCAGCTGTTGCAAAACTACAACTCCCAGCATGTACTGATTGCCGAAGGGCATGCTGGGAGATGCAGTTATGCAATAGCAGGAGGTACACAACTACAACTCCCAGCATGCCGAGACAGCTGTTTGCTGTTTGGGCATGCTGGGATTTGCAGTTTTGCAACATCTGGAGGGCCACAGTGATCTCCAAACTGTGGTCCTCCAGCTGTTGCAAAACTACAAATCCCAGCATGCCCAGACAGCAAACAGTTTGGGCATGCCAGGAGTTGTAGTTTTTTCGAGATCTGGAGGGCTACAGTTAGAAACCACTGTATAGTGGTCTCTAACTGTAGCCCTCCAGCTGTTGCAAAACTACATATTCCAGCATGCCCAAACAGCTGTCTGGGCATGCTGGGAGTTGTAGCTTTGCAACATCTGGAGGGCTACAGTTAGAGACCACTGTATAGTGGTCTCAAACTGTACCCTCCAGATGTTGCTAGGCAACTCACTGGCTTCCGTACGATCCAGCCGCACGACATCGCCGTCTGCTGATCATCGTCGCCCGCTGCCTCCGACGCCCACCCGGATGGGTAAGTGGATAATCGGCGCCAGTCCCCGTCGTTTCCCCATCCTGCCCTGCCTATTGTGGGTGGCCAGGACGGGGAAAACGAAAGTTAACCCCCCCGCCCCCGATCTGCTATTGGTGGTCGCGTCTAGACCACCAATAGCAGGGATAGGAGGGGTGGCACCCGTACCACCTCACTCCTATGCCTTCAGGGGGATCCTAGGTGTCTTAGACACCCGCGATCCCCCTTATATTCCGGGTCACCATAGACCCATAATGACCTGGAATTGCGCAAATCGCAAGTGTGAATTCCCTTGCGATTTGCCGCGATCGCCGACAGGGGGGGGGGGGGGGTCTGATGACCCCCCTGGGCGTTTGCACTGGATGCCTGCTGAATGATTTCAGCAGGCATCCTGGTCCGATCCCCGCCCGGCGCGCGGCAGGGGCCGTAATTCTCCATGACGTAAGCGTATGTCATGGGTCCTTAAGTACCAGGGTGTCATGACATACGCGTATGTCAAGGGTCTTTAAGGGGTTAAGGCTTACTGTACCCCTTGTTACGTTCCTTGAGGGGTGTAGTTTCCAAAATAGTATGCCATGTGTTTTTTTTTGCTGTCCTGGCACCATAGGGGCTTCCTAAGGGTGCGTTCACACGGAGTAATTCAAGAGGAATTTATTTGAGTAATTCCTCTTGAATTCTCCGCTACAAATTAATGCCCATCCCCTCTGCCCATTGACTTTAATGTTATTTTCTGCTGGCCTGTTCACACTGCGGAAATCCTGCTAGCAGAATTCCGACGCTGAATTCCGTTCCGCTTGAAGAAAGAACATGTTCATTCTTCAAGCGAAATCTGCTAGCAGAAATCAATTGAATTCAATGGTCAAAACAAATGTGCGCGTAATTCGTGCGCAATTTGTGCAAAAATGGCTGAAAGACCCTTCACTTCTTTCTCCCCCATGTCCACACGCGAATTGCGTGCAAATTTCCCGCGAATTTTGCACGGAAATTTTTTTTTCCGCCCATAAATTTTTCAACGTGAATTACTCTTCATTTACTCCGTGTGAACGCACCCTAAATCGTACATGCCCCCAAAAAACCATTTCAGCAAAAATTGCTTTGCAAAAGCCAAATGTGACTCCTTCTCTTCTGAGCATTGTAGTGCATCAGCAGAGATCTTGACGTCTACATATGGGGTGTTTCCATACTCAGAAGAGATGGGGTTACAAAGTTTTGGGGGCATTTTCTCCTATTACCCCTTGCAAAAATTGTAAATTTGGGGGAAAAGTTGCATTTTAGTGAAAAAAAAAGAAAAAATAATTTACACATCCAACTTTAACGAAAAGTCGTCAAACACCTGTGGGGTGTTAAGGCTCACTGTACCACTTGTTATGTTCCTCGAGGGGTGTAGTTTCCAAAATAGTATGCCATATGTTTTTTTTTTTGCTGTCCTGGCACCATAGGGGCTTCCTAAATGCAACATGCCCCCCAAAAACCATTTCAGCAAAAATTGCTTTGCAAAAGCCAAATGTGACTCCTTCTCTTCTGAGCATTGTAGTGCATCAGCAGAGATCTTGACGTCTACATATGGGGTGTTTCCATACTCAGAAGAGATGGGGTTACAAAGTTTGTGGGGCATTTTCTCCTATTACCCCTTGCAAAAATTGTAAATTTGGGGGAAAACTAGCATTATAGTGAGAAAAAATAAAAAATTATTTACACATCCAAATTTAACGAAAAGTCATCAAACACCTGTGGGGTGTTAATGCTCACTCTACCCCTTGTTACATTCCTTGAGGGGTGTAGTCTCCAAAATAGTATGCCATGTGGGTTTTTTTTTTTTGCTGTCCTGGCACCATAAGGGCTTCCTAAATGGGACATGCCCTCCAAAAACCATATCAGAAAAACTCACTCTCCAAAATCCCACTGTCGCTCCTTCCCCTCTGAGCCCTCTACTGCGCCCGCCGAACACTTGAGATATTTCCTTACTCGAGAGAAATTGGGTTACACATTTTAGGAAGATTTCTCTCCTTTTACCCCTTGTAAAAATTCAAAAACTGGGTCTACAAGAACATGCCAGTGTAAAAAATTTAGATTTTGAATTTTCTCCTTCAATTTGCTGCTATTCCTGTGAAACACCCAAAGGGTTAACAAACCATTTGAATGTCATTTTGAATGCTTTGAGGGGTGCAGTTTTCATAATGGGGTCATTTGTGGGCTATTTCTAATAAGAAGGCCCTTCAAATCCACTTCAAAACAGAACTGGTCCCTGAAAAGTTTCGATTTAGAAAATTTTGTGAAAAATTGGAAAATTTCTGCTATACTTTGAAGCCTCTGATGTCTTCCAAAAGTAAAAACATGTCAACTTCATGATGCAAATATAAAGTGGACATATTGTATATGTGAATCAATATATAATTTATTTGGAATATTCATTTTCCTTATCAGCATAGAGCTTCAAATTAAAAAAAATGCTAAATTTTAAAATTTTCATCAAATTTTGGAATTTTTGACCAAGAAATGATGAAGTATCAACAAAATGTTACCACTAACATAAAGTAGAATATGTCACGAAAAAACAATCTCGGAATGAGAATGAAAGGTAAAAGCATCAGAGTTATTAATGCTTAAAGTAAAAGTGGTCAGATGTCCAAAAAATGGCCGGGTCCTACAGTGAAAATTGGCTGGGTCCTTAAGGGGTTAAAAAGCCCCTGCACTAAACACCAAATTTCACTCTGTCACAGACTAGTAGGAATGGGCTGCTGGGTATTATACCGTCTACAGACTAGTATAACCAGCAGATGATTTGTTGTGGAACAAAGACACAGAATTGTGCTGAAAAATTCTTCCTGCCTCCTCTGCTAAGGTTTATGAAGTTGAGGCAGCTTGTTGTAATGTATGAGACAACACACAGCTCTCTGCCCCTCTCTGTAATACTCTGCTGAGGAAAGTGACTGGGAGGTTAATGCTGCAGCTGCAGTAAAAATCCTTTTCAGGCTAAGTTTCCACTTGTTTTTTTTTTCTGGCAGTTTTTGAGCCAAAGTCAGAAGTGGATCCATAAGGGAGGAGAAGTGTAAGTCCTTCCTTTATATGTCCTATTCCTTTTGAATCCACTTCTGGCTTTTGCTTAAAAACTGCCAGAAAAAGAAAAACAAGTGGAAACTTAACCTCAGTGAAAAAAACACTGCTCTCCGTCCACGAGAACGCTGATGTGACTAGGAGGTGAAACGCTGCTGGACTGCGCTTTTCTCTGCTGTAACACACAGCGATGTCCGTCCTATCTCTCTGCAGTGTAATGAATGATCTGACGAGTCGCAATATGGCTGCCGAATATATAGGGCTGTGACATCACAGGGGTGACTGGCTGCTGATAGGCTGCATCCTGCATGTGATTCTGGGTAATCCCGCCTACTTCCCTTCCCGCCTTCCCAGCGTTCCTTGCCCTATGTACTGACATGTGGATCCACCATTTTAGATGCCCTGGAGCCTGGACTGCAGGAAATGGAGTTTAATGAAGCGATTCACGAGAAAGAATTGCGACGATATTCGCATTTGTTGTGAAACGAATATTTCCTGAAATTCGTAATGAATCTGGGTTTGTCATCTTTGATTCGCTCATCTCTAGTAATAAAGTGTAAACAATAAAAAAAATATATAAAGGAAACTCGCCTTAAGAACGTGTGTGTGGACTGAGCCGTGTGATTGGTTCACAATCCGTCGTCTCCGGTATAAAAAGTCATCAATATCTCTATAGAACAAATAGATAAATGTTACAATTATATCCGAAAAAATTAAGAAGAAACAACAAAGGGGAAACTTTCTCAGAAATACTAAAAACTTTCTGCTTTTGAAGGGGTTAATAACATTGTTATTTATTTTCTATTTAGTCTCCGCCCCTGATAGTAAGGGTGGGCGGGGTTAGGGTAAATTTTATCGTGTCAAAATATTCTCAGATCTCTGATCCTGCAGATTCTCAGCTGTTTATGCCTCTTATTCTGCCATCACTTGTATTACCATCTATTACTTGGTTTATCTCACGCAAAAGTAGAGTTAAACAAGTTCAGGCCACGCCCCTTACATGCTGAGCCACACCCCCTTAATGAACAAGGCACAAAATGTCTAAAACACATAAATGTTGTATAATAAGTCGAGTCCCGTTCACAACAAACCATAGAAAAGGTCTATAGTGACCGACAAATGTGACAGCCGTGCGCCCATCTCATATCCCACCACGTGTGCCCACCTCATATCCAACCACATGTGCCCACCTCATATCCCACCACGTGTGCCCACCTAATATCCCACCACGTGCACCCACCTCATATCCCACCACGTGTGCCCACCTCATATCCAACCACGTGTGCCCACCTCATATCCCACCACGTGTGCCCACCTAATATCCCACCACGTGCACCCACCTCATATCCCACCACGTGTGCCCACCTCATATCCAACCACGTGTGCCCACCTCATATCCCACCACGTGTGCCCACCTAATATCCCACCACGTGCACCCACCTCATATCCCACCACGTGTGCCCACCTCATATCCAACCACGTGTGCCCACCTCATATCCCACCACGTGTGCCCACCTCATATCCAACCACGTGTGCCCACCTCATATCCCACCACGTGTGCCCACCTAATATCCCACCACCTGCACCCACCTCATATCCCACCACGTGTGCCCACCTAATATCCCACCACGTGCACCCACCTCATATCCCACCACGTGTGCCCACCTAATATCCCACCACGTGCACCCACCTCATATCCCACCACGTGCACCCACCTAATATCCCACCACGTGTGCCCACCTAATATCCCACCACGCGTGCCCACCTCATATCCCACCATGTGTGCCCACCTAATATCCCACCACGTGCACCCACCTCATATCCCACCACGTGTGCCCACCTAATATCCCACCACGTGTGCCCACCTAATATCCCACCACGTGCGCCCACCTCATATCCAACCACCTGTGCCCACCTCATATCCTACCACGTGCACCCACCTCATATCCCACCACGTGTGCCCACCTAATATCCCACCACGTGTTCCCACCTCATATCCCACCACGTGCACCCACCTAATATCCCACCACGTGTGCCCACCTAATATCCCACCACGTGTGCCCACCTCATATCCCACCACGTGTGCCCACCTAATATCCCACTACGTGCACCCACCTCATATCACACCACGTGCGCCCACCTCATATCCCACCACGTGTGCCCACCTCATATCCCACCACGTGTGCCCACCTAATATCCCACCACGTGCGCTCACCTCATATCCCACCATGTGTACCCACCTCATATCCAACCACGTGCGCCCATCTCATATCCAACCACGTGCGTCCATCTCATATCCAACCACCTGCGTCCATCTCATATCCAACCACCTGCGTCCACCTCATATCCCACCATGTGCGCCGACCTAATATCCCACCACGTGCGCACACCTCATATCCCACCACGTGTGCCCACCTCATTTCCCACCTTGTGTGCCTACCTCATATCCCACCACGTGTGCCCACTTCAAATGCCACCTTGTGTGCCCACCTCATATCCCACAATGTTTGCCCACCTCGTGTGCCCACCTTATATCCCACCACGTGTGCCCACTTTATATCCCACCTTGTTTACCCATATTATATCCTACCTCGTTTGCCCACCTCATATCCCACCACGTGTGCCCACCTCATATCACACCTTGTGTGCCCACCTCATATCCCACCACGTGTGCCCACCTCATATCACACCTCATGTGGCCACCTCATATCCCACTTCATGTGCCCAACTCATATACCACCTCGTGTGCCCACCTCATATCCAACCATGTGTGCCCATCTCATATCCAACCTCATATGCCCACTTCATATGCCCACCTTATGTGCCCACCTTATATCCCAACACGTGTGCCCTTTTCATATCCCACCTCATGTGCCCACCTCAAATCCCACCAAATGTGCCCACCTTATATCTCACCTTGTGTGCCCACCTAATATCCAACCTTGTGTGCCCACCTTATATTCCACCTCATGTGCGCACTTCATATGCCACCTTGTGTGCCCACTTCATATCCCACCACGTTTGCCCACCTCATAACCCACCTTGTGTGCCCACCTTATATCCCACCACGTGTGCCCACTTTATATCCCACCTTGTTTGCCCACCTTATATCCTACATCGTGTGCCCACCTCATATCCCACCATGTGGGCCCACCTCATATCCCACCTTGTGTGCCCACCTCATATCACACCTTGTGTGCCCACCTCATATCCCACCTCGTGTGCCCAACTCATATCCCACTTCGTGTGCCCACCTCATATCCAACCATGTGTGCCCATCTCATATCCAACTTCATATGCCCAACTCATATCCCAACTTGTGTGCCCACCTTATATCCCAACACGTGTGCCCTTTTCATATTCCACCTCCTGTGCCCACCTCAGATCCCACCACGTGTGCCCACCTTATATCCCACCTCATGTGCCCACCTTATATCCCACCTCGTGTGCCTACATTACATCCCACCTTGTGTGCTCACCTCATATCCCACCTTGTGTGCCCACCTCATATCCCACCTTGTGTGCCCACCTCATATCCCACCATGTGTGCCCACCTTATATGCCACCTTGTGTGTCCACTTCATATCCCACCTTGTTTGCTCACCTTATATCCCACCTTGTTTGCCCTCCTTATATCCTACCTCGTGTGCCCACCTCATATCCCACCACGTGTGCCCACCTCATGTGCCCACCTCATATTAAACCCCATATGCCCACCTCATATCCCACCTTGTGTGCTCTCCTTATATCCCAACACGTGTGCCCTTTTCATATCCCACCTCATGTGCCCACCTCAGATCCCACCACATGTGCCCACCTTATATCCCACCTTGTGTGCCCACCTCATATCCCACCTCATGTGCCCACCTCAGATCCCACCACATGTGCCCACCTTATATCCCACCTTGTGTGCCCACCTCATATCCCACCATGTGTGCCCACCTTATATTCCACTTCATATCCCTCCTCGTGTGCCCACCTCATATCTCACCACGTGTGCCCACCTCATGTCCCACCTTGTTTGCCCACCTTATTTCCCACCTTGTGTGATCACCTCATATCCCACCACGTGTGCCCACCTCATATTCCACCTCCAGATGGTTCTTTGTCTGTATAATACACGGAGGAGAATATATTAATTGTCTTTAGTTCCGTTGCTTAGATAATTCTTCTGAATTCTTTAGTTCTAAAATTTTTCTCAGGATCCGGATTTGCTTCAGCCATTTTTATTGATCTTATGGATGAGATCCAAAACGTGATTATCACCTAAGAAATTTACAGTATAATAAACAATAAAAGCTTCAAAATTATAAAATGATATACTGTATATAAATGTGTAATGTGATGGAAATCCTTTTATACATCTTTCTCTCCTTGTTCTGTGTTTGAATGGTGAGGTAGAAGCTCCTCCATGACCTCCTCCTTCGTCTCCTCCTCTTCATTCTTCTTCTTCTCCTCCTCCTCCTCCATCTACTCTTTCTCCTCTTCCTCCTCCTTTGTCTCCTCCTCTTCCTTCTCCTTCTCCTCCTCCTCCATTTACTCTATCTCCTCTTCCTCCTCCTCATTTGTCTCCGCCTCTTCCTTCTTCTTCTTCTTCTCCTCCTCCTCCATCTTCTCCTCCTCTTTCTTCTCCTTCTTCTCCTCTTCCTCCATCTCCTCTTCCTTCTCCTCTTCCTTATTCATCTCCTCCTCTTGCTTCTCCTATTCATCCTCCTTCCCCTCCATCTCCTCCTCCTCCTTCTCCTCCTTATCCTTCTCCTCCCACTCCATCTTCTCTTTCTTCTCCTATTCCTCCTTCTCCTCCTCCTCCATCTCCTCTTCCTTCTTCTCCTCCTACTTCTTCTTCCCTCTTTCCTCTTCCCTTCTACTTCCCATCCTTCTCCATCTACTCTTCCTTCTCTTCCTCCTTCAATTCTCCTTACAAAGGATTATGGTCTGACATTTGACTATACCATGTGACCTCGGAAGGTCCTTAAGCATAACCTAAAGAAGTAACATTAATCATGTGACCTAAGGTCCTGCGACACTATATAGACAATTAAATATATAATTACTTATGCATGTAAACATCATAAGATTAAAGAAGGAAGAAGTGACTAGGGGTTATCCCATCCGGAGGATGTTACTGGAATGAAGTAACTCTGACTTTGGGGACCACCATACAAGGTGCGGTATACCATACGGTACCGGGACACCACAGTTCTGCTTTGTCTGTGTTTACACTGAGTTAGTCTTGCTAGTGTTATCCATGCTCTGTATTTTATAATTCCTGTTTGGTGTCCTTGAGTCTATTAAGACTCTTCCAGTTCAATCTTGTTTTTTGAGAAATATCCTTTCTAGTATCTTGACCAGTGTTCGTCTACGTTGTAGAGTTTGGTGTTCTTGTATCTGTTTTTATGAAGTTCTGTGTTTTATATTTCTATTTCCTACTGGGTCAGCATCCTGATCACACGGTGGAGTGTGCCCGCTGGCCAGTAGTCTATTTGGCTTTATTATTAATGGCTACTCCTTTTGTGGCAGTTTGATTATTCTGTGTCCCAGTGTGAACAGTGTCCTATGTTTCCTTATCAGTTTACCTGTTTACATTCTGCCCTGTTAGTATTTGTATCCCGTCTGGTATATCTGGTAGTTTTCCGTTTCAGTTCTGGTCTGTGACCAACTATATTTATTATTTGTTTATATGCCACTGCATTTTAGCACAAGCAGGGACCGGCTCCAAGTTGTCGATTTACCACTTAGGGTGTATGGGCAAGTAGGCAGGAAGAGTGTTTTTAGGGTCAGCTTAGGGCTCACTTTCCCTGTCTCCCCCTGTCGGTCATGACGCTCCCCCTCTCCTTCCCCCCCCCCATAATTGGATTCTTACACTTGTCTCTATCTTTCACACCATATGTCTGCAGATCATCTCACATAGTGTTGGGACTTTGGCTGCCGGTTGCTAACCGCATATTACTCCAGTGACTGAGCCGCGAGCACTGCACCGGACAGTTTACCGGCCTGAGAATGATGGAGATATTTATACCGGAGACACCGGAGACATAAATCCACACGTGCTGTTGGTGCCGACACAACATGTGCAGATATTGTAATAGTGGGACATATTTATGGCGATGGAATGTACGAGCGACACGTACAGCAACAGGCCGGATCGTATATCCTGAGCCGCCATAAAGCTGGTGAATAATGGAGGATCCTTATTAATTTACTATTGGTTGTTTTTGTCGCTTTTATAGGTGATAAATTATGTGAACTTTGCTGTTCTTTTCTATGACTAGTAATATATGGCGCCTGTCCCATAATTTATTCATATGGCAGAGGGAACACGTGGTTTCTGCTCATAGTAAAATGTAGACTATGTAGTAGAGGAATAGGATTTAATGTAAAAATTTTTTGAAAGAGCTTCATCTCTACAGGAGCAAGTGCAAAAACCTTACGTGAAAAAAGGCGGGCGTCACTAGACTGAGAGGTGAAATGACATCACAGACCAGACTGAGAGGTGAGATGGCGTCACAGACCAGACTGAGAGGTGAGATGGCGTCACAGACAAGACCTAGGGGTGAGATAGCATCACAGACTAGACTGAGAGGTGAGATGGTGTCACAGACTAGACTGAGAGGTGAGATGGTGTCACAGACTAGACTGAGAGGTGAGATGGTGTCACAGACTAGACTGAGAGGTGAGATGGCGTCACAGACCAGACTGAGAGGTGAGATGGTGTCACAGACTAGACTGAGAGGTAAGATGGCATCACAGACTAGACTGAGAGGTGAGATGGCGTCACAGACCAGACTGAGAGGTGAGATGGTGTCACAGACCAGACTGAGAGGTATGATGGTGTCACAGACTAGACTGAGAGGTGTGATGGTGTCACAGACTAGACCTAGGGGTGAGATGGTGTCACAGACTAGACTGAGAGGTAAGATGATGTCACAGACTAGACTGAGAGGTAAGATGGCGTCACAGACTGTTACGCCTAGCGCTCCGGGTCCCCGCTCCTCCCCGGAGCGCTTACGGCGTCTCTCTCTCCGCAGCGCCCCGGTCGGTCCCGCTGACCGGGAGCGCTGCACTGTCATGGCCGTCGGGGATGCGATTCGCACAGCGGGACGCGCCCGCTCGCGAATCGCATCCCAGGTCACTTACCCGTCCCGGTCCCCTGCTGTCATGTGCTGGCGCGCGCGGCTCCGCTCTCTAGGGCGCGCGCGCGCCAGCTCCCTGAGACTTAAAGGGCCAATGCACCAATGATTGGTGCCTGGCCCAATTAGCTTAATTGGCTTCCACCTGCTCCCAGACTATATCTGATCACTGCCCATGCACTCCCCTGCCGGATCTTGTTGCCTTAGAGCCTAGTGAAAGCGTTACTGTGTTTGTCCATACTGTGTACTTGACCTCCTGCTATTGCCTTATTGACTACGATTCTTGCTGCCTGCCCCGACCTTCTGCTACGTCCGACCTTGCTTTTGTCTACTCCCTTGTACCGCGCCTATCTTCAGCAGTCAGAGAGGTTGAGCCGTTGCTAGTGGATACGACCTGGTCACTACCGCCGCAGCAAGACCATCCCGCTTTGCGGCGGGCTCTGGTGAACACCATTATTGACTTAGAACCGGTCCACTAGCACGGTCCACGCCAATCCCTCTCTGGTACAGAGGATCCACCTCCTGCCAGCCGGCATCGTGACAGTAGATCCGGCCATGGATCCCGCTGAGGTTCCCCTGCCAGTTGCCTCTGACCTCACTACGCTGGTCGCCCAGCAAGCTCGACAGATCGCCCAACAAGAGCACCAGCTGTCGTACTTGACCACCATGACTCAGCAACTTCAGTCGCAGCTACAGCAGCTTCAGTCTCAGCTACAGCAATTTCAGTCACAGCTACAGCAGCAACAACCTTCTCCTCCGCCAGCTCCTGCACCTCTTCCGCAGCGAGTGGCCACTCCTCGCCTCCGCTTGTCCCTGCCGGACAAATTTGATGGGGACTCTAAGTTTTGCCGTGGCTTTCTTTCACAATGTTCCCTGTACTTGGAGATGATGTCGGACCAGTTTCCTACTGAAAGGTCTAAGGTGGCTTTCGTAGTCAGTCTTCTGTCTGGGAAAGCTCTGTCATGGGCCACACCGCTCTGGGACCGCAATGACCCCGTCACTGCCTCTGTACACTCCTTCTTCTCGGAAATTCGAAGTGTCTTTGAGGAACCTGCCCGAGCCTCTTCTGCTGAGACTGCCCTGCTGAACCTGGTCCAGGGTAATTCATCCGTTGGCGAGTACGCCATACAATTCCGTACTCTTGCTTCTGAACTATCCTGGAATAATGAGGCCCTCTGCGCGACCTTTAAAAAAGGCCTATCCAGCAACATTAAAGATGTTCTGGCCGCACGAGAAATTCCTGCTAACCTGCATGAACTCATTCATCTAGCCACTCGCATTGACATGCGTTTTTCTGAGAGACATCAAGAGCTCCGCCAGGAAAAAGACTTAGATCTCTGGGCACCTCTCCCACAGCCTTCGTTGCAATCTACGCCTAGGCCTCCCGCCGAGGAGGCCATGCAAGTGGATCGGTCTCGCCTGACCCAGGAGGAGAGGAATCGCCGTAGGGAAGAAAATCTTTGTCTGTACTGTGCCAGTACCGAACATTTCTTGGTGGATTGCCCTATCCGTCCTCCACGTCTGGGAAACGCACGCACGCACCCAGCTCTCGTGGGTGTGGCGTCTCTTGATTCAAAGTCGGCTTCTCCACGTCTCACGGTGCCCGTGCGGATTTCTCCTTCAGCCAACTCCTCCCTCTCAGCCGTGGCCTGCCTGGACTCTGGTGCCTCTGAAATTTTATTCGGGATTCCTTGGTGAATAAATTCCGCATCCCGGTGACCCGTCTCGTCAAGCCACTCTACATTTCCGCGGTCAACGGAGTCAGGTTGGATTGCACCGTGCGTTACTGCACGGAGCCCCTCCTAATGTGCATCGGACCTCATCACGAAAAAATTGAGTTTTTGGTCCTCTCCAATTGCACTTCCGAAATTCTCCTTGGACTACCCTGGCTTCAACACCATTCCCCAACCCTGGATTGGTCCACAGGGGAGATCAAGAGCTGGGGTACCTCTTGTTTCAAGGACTGCCTTAAACCGGTTCCCAGTACTCCCAGCCGTGACCCTGTGGTTCCCCCTGTATCCGGTCTCCCTAAGGTCTTTATGGACTCTGCCTGCCATAAGAAGTGCCTCTCCCCCCCTCCCAGTCCAGTCAGGCAAGCCTCGGTGCCTCCTCATGGCCCCCGTCCTGGTGTCACACTGCCCCGTGCCAGGCCTCGCCCTCTGCCCTCCCTCCCCATTCCCACTCCTGCTGTACTGCCTGCCGTTGAGGAATCCCTCCATTCTTTCCCGGTGTCCTCATCCCAGGGGAGGCAGTTACCGGACAAAGAGAAGGGGAGACCTAAGGGGGGGGGTACTGTTACGCCTAGCGCTCCGGGTCACCGCTCCTCCCTGGAGCGCTTACGGCGTCTCTCTCTCCGCAGCGCCCCGGTCGGTCCCGCTGACCGGGAGCGCTGCACTGTCATGGCCGTCGGGGATGCGATTCGCACAGCGGGACGCGCCCGCTCGCGAATCGCATCCCAGGTCACTTACTGTCCCGGTCCCCTGCTGTCATGTGCTGGCGCGCGCGGCTCCGCTCTCTAGGGCGCGCGCGCGCCAGCTCCCTGAGACTTAAAGGGCCAGTGCACCAATGATTGGTGCCTGGCCCAATTAGCTTAATTGGCTTCCACCTGCTCCCAGACTATATCTGATCACTGCCCCTGCACTCCCCTGCCGGATCTTGTTGCCTTAGAGCCTAGTGAAAGCGTTACTGTGTTTGTCCATACTGTGTACTTGACCTCCTGCTATTGCCTTATTGACTACGATTCTTGCTGCCTGCCCCGACCTTCTGCTATGTCCGACCTTGCTTTTGTCTACTCCCTTGTACCGCGCCTATCTTCAGCAGTCAGAGAGGTTGAGCCGTTGCTAGTGGATACGACCTGGTCACTACCGACGCAGCAAGACCATCCCGCTTTGCGGCGGGCTCTGGTGAACACCAGTAGTGACTTAGAACCGGTCCACTAGCACGGTCCACGCCAATCCCTCTCTGGCACAGAGGATCCACCTCCTGCCAGCCGGCATCGTGACACAGACTAGACTGAGAGGTGAGATTGTGTCACAGACTAGACTTAGAGGTATGATGGTGTCACAGACTAGACTGCGAGGTATGATGGCATAACAGACCAGACTGAGAGGTGAGATGGCATCACAGACTAGATCTAGGGGGTGAGATGGTGTCACATATAAGACTGAGAGGTGAGATGGTGTCACAGACTAGACTGAGAGGTGTGATGGCGTCACAGACTAGACTGAGAGGTGAGATGGCATCACAGACTAGACCTAGGGGTGAGATGGATGGCGTCACAGACCAGACTGAGAGGTGAGATGGCGTCACAGACTAGACCTAGGGGTGAGATGGTGTCACAGACCAGACTGAGAGGTGAAATGGCATCACAGACCAGACTGAGAGGTGAGATGGCATCACAGACTAGACTGAAAGATGAGATGGCATCACAGACCAGACTGAGAGGTATGATGGTGTTACTGACTAGACTGAGAGGTGAGATGGCGTCACAGACTAGACCTAGGGGTGAGATGGTGTCACAGACCAGACTGAGAGGTGAGATGGCGTCACAGACCAGACTGAGAGGTGAGATGGCGTCACAGACTAGACTGAGAGATGATATGGCGTCACAGACCAGACTGAGAGGTATGATGGTGTCAAAGACAAGACTGAAAGGTAAGATGGCGTCACAGACTAGACTGAGAGGTGTGATGGTGTCACAGACTAGACCTAGGGGTGAGATGGTGTCACAGACTAGACTGAGAGGTAAGAAGAGGTCACAGACTACACTGAGAGGTGAGATGGCATCACAGACCAGACTGAGAGGTGAGATGGCGTCACAGACTAGACGGAGAGATGAGATGGAGTCACAGACCAGACTGAGAGGTATGATGGTGTCACAGACTAGACTGAGAGGTGTGATGGTGTCACAGACTAGACCTAGGGGTGAGATGGTGTCACAGACTAGACTGAGAGGTAAGATGATGTCACAGACTAGTCTGAGAGGTGAGATGGCGTCACAGACTAGACTGAGAGGTGAGATTGTGTCACAGACTAGACTGAGAGGTATGATGGTGTCACAGACTAGACTGAGAGGTATGATGGTGTCACAGACTAGACTGCGAGGTATGATGGCGTCACAGACCAGACTGAGAGGTGAGATGGCATCACAGACTAGATCTAGGGGGTGAGATGGTGTCACATACAAGACTGAGAGGTGAGATGGTGTCACAGACTAGACTGAGAGGTGTGATGGCGTCACAGACTAGACTGAGAGGTGAGATGGCATCACAGACTAGACCTAGGGGTGAGATGGTGTCACAGATCAGACTGAGAGGTGAGATGGAGTCACAGACTAGACTGAGAGGTGAGATTGTGTCACACACTAGACTGAGAGGTATGATGGTGTCACAGACTAGACTGAGAGGTGAGATGGTGTCACAGACTAGACTGAGAGGTGAGATGGCATCACAGACCACACTGAGAGGTGAGATGGCAACGCAAACTAGACCTAGGGGTTGAAATGGTGTCATAGACTAGACTGAGAGGTGTGATGGCGTCACAGACTAGACTGAGAGGTACGATGGTGTCACAGACTAGACTGCGAGGTATGATCGTGTCACAGACTAGACTGAGAGGTATGATGGTGTCACAGACTAGACTGCGAGATATGATGGCGTCACAGACCAGACTGAGAGGTGAGATGGTGTCACAGAGTAGACTGAGAGTTGAGATGGCGTCACAGGCCAGACTTAGGGGTTAGATGGTGTAACAGACCAGACTGAGAGGTGAGATGGCGTCACAGACTAGATTGAGAGGTGAGATGGTGTCACAGACTAGACTGAGAAGTGAGATGGTGTCACAGACCAGACTGAGAGGTCAGATGGCGTCACAGACAAGACTAAGAGGTCAGATGGCGTCATAGGCCAGACTGAGACGTGAGATGGCGTCATAGACTAGACCTAGGGGTTAGATGGTGTCACAGACTAGACTGAGATGTGAGATGGTGTCACAGACCAGACTGAGAGGTCAGATAGCGTCGCAGACAAGACTGAGAGGTGAGATGGCGTCAAAGACCAGACTGAGAGGTGAGATGGCATCACAGACTAGACTGAGAGGGGAGATGGCGTCACAGACCAGACTGAGAGGTGAGATGGCGTCACAGACTAGACCTAGGGGTGAGATGGTGTCACAGACTAGACTGAGAGGTGAGATGGCGTCACAGACCAGACTGAGAGGTGAGATGGCGTCACAGACTAGACTGAGAGGTGAGATGGCGTCACAGACCAGACTGAGAGGTATGATGGTGTCACAGACTAGATTGAGAGGTGAGATGGCATCACAGACTAGACTGAGGGGTGAGATGGTGTCACAGACTAGACCTAGGGGTGAGATGGTGTCACAGATTAGACTGAGAGGTAAGATGATGTCACAGACTAGACTTAGAGGTGAGATGGCGTCACAGACCGGACTGAGAGGTATGATGGTGTCACAGACTAGACTGAGAGATGAGATGGTGTCACTGACAAGACTGAGAGGTGAAATGGTGTCACAGACTAGACTGAGAGGTGTGATGGTGTCACAGAATAGACTGCAAGGTTAGATGGCGTCACAGACTAGACTGAGAGGTGAGGCGGTGTCACAGACCAGACTGAGAGGTGAGATGGCATCACAGACTAGACCTAGGGATAAGATGGTGTCACAGACCAGACTGAGAGGTGAGATTGTGTCACACACTAGACTGAGAGGTATGATGGTGTCACAGACTAAACTGAGAGGTGAGATGGTGTCACAGACTAGAACTAGGGGTGAGATGGCATCACAGACTAGACTGAGAGGTGAGATGGTGTCACAGACTAGACTGAGAGGTGAGATGGCATCACAGACCACAATGAGAGGTGAGATGGCATCACAAACTAGACCTAGGGGTTGAGATGGTGTCATAGACTAGACTGAGAGGTGAGATGGCGTCACAGACCAGACTGAGAGGTATGATGGTGTCACAGACTAGACTGAGAGGTGAGATGGTGTCACAGACCAGACTGAGAGGTCAGATAGCGTCGCAGACAAGACTGAGAGGTGAGATGGCGTCACAGACCAGACTGAGAGGTGAGATGGCATCACAGACTAGACTGAGAGGGGAGATGGCGTCACAGACCAGACTGAGAGGTGAGATGGCGTCACAGACTAGACCTAGGGGTGAGATGGTGTCACAGACTAGACTGAGAGGTGAGATGGCGTCACAGACCAGACTGAGAGGTGAGATGGCGTCACAGACTAGACTGAGAGGTGAGATGGCGTCACAGACCAGACTGAGAGGTATGATGGTGTCACAGACTAGATTGAGAGGTGAGATGGCATCACAGACTAGACTGAGGGGTGAGATGGTGTCACAGACTAGACCTAGGGGTGAGATGGTGTCACAGACTAGCCTGAGAGGTAAGATGATGTCACAGACTAGACTTAGAGGTGAGATGGCAGCACAGACCAGACTGAGAGGTATGATGGTGTCACAGACTAGACTGAGAGATGAGATGGTGTCACTGACAAGACTGAGAGGTGAAATGGTGTCACAGACTAGACTGAGAGGTGTGATGGTGTCACAGAATAGACTGCAAGGTTAGATGGCGTCACAGACTAGACTGAGAGGTGAGGTGGTGTCACAGACCAGACTGAGAGGTGAGATGGCATCACAGACTAGACCTAGGGATGAGATGGTGTCACAGACCAGACTGAGAGGTGAGATGGAGTCACAGACTAGACTGAGAGGTGAGATTGTGTCACACACTAGACTGAGAGGTATGATGGTGTCACAGACTAAACTGAGAGGTGAGATGGTGTCACAGACCAGACCCAGGGGTGAGATGGCATCACAGACTAGACTGAGAGGTGAGATGGTGTCACAGACTAGACTGAGAGGTGAGATGGCATCACAGACCACACTGAGAGGTGAGATGGCATCACAAACTAGACCTAGGGGTTGAGATGGTGTCATAGACTAGACTGAGAGGTGTGATGGCGTCACAGACTAGACTGAGAGGTACGATGGTGTAACAGACTAGACTGCGAGGTAAGATGGCGTCACAGACTAGGCTGCCAGGTATGATGGCATCACAGACTAGACTGAGAGGTTAGATGGCGTCACAGACCAGACTGAGAGGTGAGAATAGCGTCACAGACTAAACCTAGGGGTGAGATGGCGTCACAAACTAGACTGAGAGGTGAGATGGCGTCACAGACTAGACTGAGAGATGAGATGGCGTCACAGACCAGACTGAGAGGTGAGATGACGTCACAGACTAGACCTAGGGGTGAGATGGTGTCACAGACCAGACTGAGAGGTGAGATAGCATCACAGACTAGACTGAGAGGTATGATGGTGTCACAGACTAGACTGAGAGGTTTGATGGTGTCACAGACTAGACTGCGAGGTATGATGGCGTCACAGACCAGACTGAGAGGCGAGATAGTGTCACAGAGTGGACTGAGAGGTGAGATGGCGTCACAGGACAGACTTAGGGGTGAGATGGTGTAACAGACCAGACTGAGAGGTGAGATGGCGTCACAGATTAGATTGAGAGGTGAGATGGTGTCACAGACTGGACTGAGAGGTGAGATGGTGTCAGAGACCAGACTGAGAGGTCAGATGGCGTCACAGACAAGACTGAGAGGTTAGATGGCGTCACAGACCAGACCTAGGGGTGAAATGATGTCCCAGACTAGTCTGAGAGGTGAAATTGCGTTACAGAATAGACTGAGAGGTGAGATGGCGTCACAGACTAGACTGAGAGGTATGATGGTGTCCCAGACTAGACTGAGAGGTGACATGGCGTCACAGACCAGACTGAGAGGTATGATGGTGTCACAGACTAGGTTGAGAGTTGAGATGGCATCACAGACTAGACTGAGGGGTGAGATGGTGTCACAGACTAGACCTAGGGGTGAGATGGTGTCACAGACTAGACTGAGAGGTAAGATGATGTCACAGACTAGACTGAGAGGTGAGATGGCGTCACAGACCAGACTGAGAGGTATGATGGTGTCACAGACTAGACTGAGAGATGAGATGGTGTCACTGACAAGACTGAGAGGTGAAATGGTGTCACAGACTAGACTGAGAGGTGTGATGGTGTCACAGAATAGACTGCAAGGTTAGATGGCGTCACAAACTAGACTGAGAGGTGAGGTGGTGTCACAGACCAGACTGAGAGGTGAGATGGCATCACAGACTAGACCTAGGGATGAGATGGTGTCACAGACCAGACTGAGAGGTGAGATGGAGTCACAGACTAGACTGAGAGGTGAGATTGTGTCACACACTAAACTGAGAGGTATGATGGTGTCACAGACTAGACTGAGAGGTGAGATGGTGTCACAGACTAGACTGAGAGGTGAGATGGCATCACAGACCACACTGAGAGGTGAGATGGCATCACAAACTAGACCTAGGGGTTGAGATGGTGTCATAGACTAGACTGAGAGGTGTGATGGCGTCACAGACTAGACTTAGAGGTACGATGGTGTCACAGACTGGACTGCGAGGTATGATGGCGTCACAGACTAGGCTGCCAGGTATGATGGCGTCACAGACTAGACTGAGAGGTTAGATAGCGTCACAGACCAGACTGAGAGGTGAGAATAGCGTCACAGACTAAACCTAGGGGTGAGATGGCGTCACAGACTAGACTGAGAGGTGAGATGGCGTCACAGACTAGACTGAGAGATGAGATGGCGTCACAGACCAGACTGAGAGGTGAGATGACGTCACAGACTAGAACTAGGGGGGAGATGGTGTCACAGACCAGACTGAGAGGTGAGATAGCGTCACAGACTAGACTGAGAGGTATGATGGTGTCACAGACTAGATTGAGAGGTTTGATGGTGTCACAGACTAGACTGCGAGGTATGATGGCGTCACAGACCAGACTGAGAGGCGAGATAGTGTCACAGAGTGGACTGAGAGGTGAGATGGCGTCACAGGACAGACTTACTGGTGAGATGGTGTAACAGACCAGACTGAGAGGTGAGATGGCGTCACAGATTAGATTGAGAGGTGAGATGGTGCCACAGACTGGACTGAGAGGTGAGATGGTGTCACAGACCAGACTGAGAGGTCAGATGGCGTCACAGACAAGACTGAGAGGTTAGATGGCGTCACAGACCAGACCTAGGGGTGAGATGATGTCCCAGACTAGACTGAGAGGTATGATGGTGTCCCAGACTAGACTGAGAGGTGATATGGTGTCACAGATTAGACTGAGAGGTGAGATGGCGTCACAGACCAGACTTAGGGGGTGAGATGGCGTCACAGACTAGACTGAGAGGTATGATTGTGTCACAGACCAGACTGAGAGGTGAGATGGTGTCACAGACTAGATTGAGAGGTGAGATGGTGTCACAGACTAGACTGAGAGGTGAGATGGTGTCACAGACTAGACTGAGAGGTGTAATGGTGTCACAGACTAGACTTAGAGGTGAGATGGTGTCAAAGACTAGACTGAGAGGTGAGATGGCATCACAGTCTAGACCTAGGGGTGAGATGGTTTCACAGACCAGACTGAGAGGTGAGATGGTGTCACAGACTAGACTGAGAGTTGAGATGGTGTCACAGATTAGACTGAGAGGTGAGATGGCGTCACAGACCAGAATTAGGGGGTGAGATGGCATCACAGACTAGACTGAGAGGTATGATGGTGTCACTGACCAGACTGAGAAGTGAGATGGTGTCACAGACTAGATTGAGAGGTGAGATGGTGTCACAGACTAGACTGAGAGGTGAGATGGTGTCACAGACTAGACTGAGAGGTGTAATGGTGTCACAGACTAGACTTAGAGGTGAGATGGCGTCAAAGACTAGACTGAGAGGTGAGATGGCATCACAGTCTAGACCTAGGGGTGAGATGGTTTCACAGACCAGACTGAGAGGTGAGATGGCGTCACAGACCAGACTGAGAGGTGAGATGGCATCACAGGCTATATTGAAAGGTGAGATGGTGTCACAGACTAGACTGAGAGTTGAGATGGCGTCACAGACCAGACTGAGAGATGAGATGGCGTCACAGACTAGACTGAGAGGTGAGATGGCGTCACAGACCAGACTGAGAGGTGAGATGGCGTCACAGACTAAACTGAGAGGTGAGATGGTGTCACAGACTAGACTGAGAGGTGAGATGGCGTCACAGACTAGACTGAGAGGTGACATGGTGTAACAGACTAGACTGAGAGGTGTGATGGTGTCACAGACTAGACATAGGAGTGAGGTGGTGTCACAGACTAGACTGAGAGGTAAGATGATGTCACAGACTAGACTGAGAAGTGAGATGGCGTCACAGACCAGACTGAGAGGTGAGATGGTGTCACAGACTAGACTGAGAGGTGAGATGGTGTCACAGACTAGACTGAGAGGTGAGATGGTGTCACAAACTAGACTGAGAGGTGAGATGGTGTCACAGACTAGACTGAGAGGTGAGATGGCGTCACAGACTAGACTGAGAGGTGAGAGGGCATCACAGACCAGACTGAGAGGTGAGATGGCATCACAGACTAGACCTAGGGTTGAGATGGTTTCACAGACCAGACTGAGAGGTAAGATGGTGTCACAGACTAGACTGAGAGGTGTGATGGCGTCACAGACTAGACTGCGAGGTATGATGGCGTCACAGACTAGACTGCGAGGTATGATGGCGTCACAGACTAGACTGCGAGGTATGATGGCGTCACAGACTAGACTGCGAGGTATGATGGTGTCACAGACTAGACTGAGAGGTGAGATGGCGTCACAGACCAGACTGAGAGGTGAGATGGCATCACAGACTAGACCTAGGGGTGAGATGGTGTCACAGACTAGACTGAGAGGTGATATGGCATCACAGACTAGACTGAGAGGTGAGATGGCGTCACAGACAAGACTGAGAGGTATGATGGCATCACAGACTAGACTGAGAGGTATGATGGTGTCACAGACTAGACTGCGAGGTATGATGGCGTCACAGACCAGACTGATAGGTGACATGGTGTCACAGAGTTGACTGAGAGGTGAGATGGCGTCACAGACTAGATTGAGAGGTGAGATGGTGTCACAGACTAGACTGAGAGGTATGATGGTGTCACAGACTAGACTGAGAGGTGAGATGGTGTCACAGACCAGACTGAGAGGTAAGATGGTGTCACAGACTAGACTGAGAGGTGTGATGGCGTCACAGACTAGACTGAGAGGTGAGATGGCGTCACAGACTAGACAGCGAGGTATGATGGTGTCACAGACTTGACTGCGAGGTATGATGGCGTCACAGACTAGACTGCGAGGTATAATGGCGTCACAGACTAGACTGAGAGGTGAGATGGTGTCACAGATTAGACTGAGAGGTGAGATGGCGTCGCAGACCAGACTTAGGGGGTGAGATGGCGTCACAGACTAGACTGAGAGGTATGATGGTGTCACGACCAGACTGAGAGGTGAGATGGTGTCACAGACTAGATTGAGAGGTGAGATGGTGTCACAGACTAGACTGAGAGGTGGGATGGTGTCACAGACTAGACTGAGAGGTGTAATGGTGTCACAGACTAGACTTAGAGGTGAGATGGCGTCAAAGACTAGACTGAGAGGTGAGATGGCATCACAGTCTAGACCTTGGGGTGAGATGGTTTCACAGACCAGACTGAGAGGTGAGATGGTGTCACAGACTAGACTGAGAGGTATGATGGTGTCACAGACCAGACTGAGAGGTGAGATGGCATCACAGGCTATATTGAAAGGTGAGATGGTGTCACAGACTAGACTGAGAGGTGAGATGGCGTCACAGACCAGACTGAGAGATGAGATGGCGTCACAGACTAGACTGAGAGGTGAGATGGCGTCACAGACCAGACTGAGAGGTGAGATGGCGTCACAGACTAGACTTAGAGGTGAGATGGTGTCACAGACTAGACTGAGAGGTGAGATGGCGTCACAGACTAGACTGAGAGGTGAGATGGTGTAACAGACTAGACTGAGAGGTAAGATGATGTCACAGACTAGACTGAGAAGTGAGATGGCGTCACAGACCAGACTGAGAGGTGAGATGGTGTCACAGACTAGACTGAGAGGTAAGATGGTGTCACAGACTAGACTGAGAGGTGAGATGGCCTCACAGACTAGACTTAGAGGTGAGATGGTGTCACAGACTAGACTGAGAGGTGAGATGGCATCACAGACTAGACTGAGAGGTGTGATGGTGTCACAGACTAGACTGAGAGGTGAGATGGCGTCACAGACTAGACTGAAAGGTTAGATGGTGTCACAGACCAGACTGAGAGGTGAGATGGCATCACAGACTAGACCTTGGGGTGAGATGGTGTCATAGACTAGACTGAGAGGTGTGATGGCGTCACAGACTAGACTGAGAGGTACGATGGTGTCACAGACTAGACTGCGAGGTATGATGGCGTCACAGACTAGGCTGCGAGGTATGATGGTGTCCCAGACTAGACTTAGAGGTGAGATGGTGTCACAGACTAGACTGAGAGGTGAGATTGTGTCACACACTAGACTGAGAGGTATGACGGTGTCACAGACTAGACTGAGAGGTGAGATGGTGTCACAGACTAGACTGAGAGGTGAGATGGCATCACAGACCACACTGAGAGGTGAGATGGCATCATAAACTAGACCTACGGGTTGAGATGGTGTCATAGACTAGACTGAGAGGTACGATGGTGTCACAGACTAGACTGAGAGGTATGATGGCGTCACAAACTAGGCTGCGAGGTATGATGGTGACCCAGACTAGACTGAGAGGTGAGATGGTGTCACAGATTAGACTGAGAGGTGAGATGGCGTCACAGACCAGACTTAGGGCGTGAGATGGCGTCACAGACTAGACTGAGAGGTATGATGGTGTCACAGACCAGACTGAGAGGTGAGATGGTGTCACAGACTAGATTGAGAGGTGAGATGGTGTCACAGACTAGACTGAGAGGTGTAATGGAGTCACAGACTAGACTTAGAGGTGAGATGGCGTCAAAGACTAGACTGAGAGGTGAGATGGCATCACAGTCTAGACCTAGGGGTGAGATGGTTTCCCAGACCAGACTGAGAGGTGAGATGGTGTCACAGACTAGACTGAGAGGTATGATGGTGTCACAGACCAGACTGAGAGGTGAGATGGCATCACAGGCTATATTGAAAGGTGAGATTGTGTCACAGACTAGACTGAGAGGTGAGATGGCGTCACAGACCAGACTGAGAGATGAGATGGCGTCACAGACTAGACTGAGAGGTGAGATGGCATCACAGACCAGACTGAGAGGTGAGATGGCATCACAGACTAGACTGAGAGGTGAGATGGTGTCACAGACTTGACTGAGAGGTGAGATGGCGTCACAGACTAGACTGAGAGGTGAGATGGCATCACAGACCAGACTGAGAGGTGAGATGGCATCACAGACTAGACTGAGAGGTATGATGGTGTCACAGACTAGACTGCGAGGTAGAATGGCGTCACAGACCAGACTGATAGGTGACATGGTGTCACAGAGTTGACTGAGAGGTATGATGGTGTCACAGACTAGACTGAGAGGTGAGATGGTGTCACAGACCAGACTGAGAGGTAAGATGGTGTCACAGACTAGACTGAGAGGTGTGATGGCGTCACAGACTAGACTGAGAGGTGAGATGGTGTCACAGACTAGACAGCGAGGTATGATGGCGTCACAGACTTGACTGAGAGGTATGATGGCGTCACAGACTAGACTGCGAGGTATAATGGCGTCACAGACTAGACTGAGAGGTGAGATGGTGTCACAGATTAGACTGAGAGGTGAGATGGCGTCACAGATCAGACTTAGGGGGTGAGATGGCGTCACAGACTAGACTGAGAGGTATGATGGTGTCACGACCAGACTGAGAGGTGAGATGGTGTCACAGACTAGATTGAGAGGTGAGATGGTGTCACTGACTAGATTGAGAGGTGAGATGGTGTCACAGACTAGATTGAGAGGTGAGATGGTGTCACAGACTAGACTGAGAGGTGTAATGGTGTCACAGACTAGACTTAGAGGTGAGATGGCGTCAAAGACTAGACTGAGAGGTGAGATGGCATCACAGTCTAGACCTTGGGGTGAGATGGTTTCACAGACCAGACTGAGAGATGAGATGGTGTCACAGACAAGACTGAGAGGTATGATGGTGTCACAGACCAGACTGAGAGGTGAGATGGCATCACAGACCAGACTGAGAGATGAGATAGCGTCACAGACTAGACTGAGAGGTGAGATGGCGTCACAGACCAGACTGAGAGGTGAGATGGCGTCACAGACCAGACTGAGAGATGAGATAGCGTCACAGACTAGACTGAGAGGTGAGATGGCGTCACAGACCAGACTGAGAGGTGAGATGGCGTCACAGACTAGACTGAGAGGTGAGATGGTGTAACAGACTAGACTGAGAGGTGTGATGGTGTCACAGACTAGACCTAGAAGTGAGATGGTGTCACAGACTAGACTGAGAGGTAAGATGATGTCACAGACTAGACTGAGAAGTGAGATGGCGTCACAGACCAGACTGAGAGGTGAGATGGTGTCACAGACTAGACTGAGAGGTGAGATGGTGTCACAGACTAGACTGAGAGGTGAGATGGCATCACAGACTAGACTTAGAGGTGAGATGGTGTCACAGACTAGACTGAGAGGTGAGATGGCGTCACAGACTAGACTGAAAGGTTAGATGGTGTCATAGACCAGACTGAGAGGTGAGATGGCATCACAGACTAGACCTTGGGGTGAGATGGTGTCATAGACTAGATTGAGAGGTGTGATGGCGTCACAGACTAGACTGAGAGGTACGATGGTGTCACAGACTAGACTGCGAGGTATGATGGCGTCACAGACTAGGCTGCGAGGTATGATGGTGTCCCAGACTAGACTTAGAGGTGAGATGGTGTCACAGACTAGACTGAGAGGTGAGATTGTGTCACACACTAGACTGAGAGGTATGACGGTGTCACAGACTAGACTGAGAGGTGAGATGGTGTCACAGACTAGACTGAGAGGTGAGATGGCATCACAGACCACACTGAGAGGTGAGATGGCATCATAAACTAGACCTACGGGTTGAGATGGTGTCATAGACTAGACTGAGAGGTGTGATGGCGTCACAGACTAGACTGAGAGGTACGATGGTGTCACAGACTAGACTGCGAGGTATGATGGCGTCACAAACTAGGCTGCGAGGTATGATGGTGACCCAGACTAGACTGAGAGGTGAGATGGTGTCACAGATTAGACTGAGAGGTGAGATGGCGTCACAGACCAGACTTAGGGCGTGAGATGGCGTCACAGACTAGACTGAGAGGTATGATGGTGTCACAGACCAGACTGAGAGGAGAGATGGTGTCACAGACTAGATTGAGAGGTGAGATGGTGTCACAGACTAGACTGAGAGGTGTAATGGAGTCACAGACTAGACTTAGAGGTGAGATGGCGTCAAAGACTAGACTGAGAGGTGAGATGGCATCACAGTCTAGACCTAGGGATGAGATGGTTTCCCAGACCAGACTGAGAGGTGAGATGGTGTCACAGACTAGACTGAGAGGTATGATGGTGTCACAGACCAGACTGAGAGGTGAGATGGCATCACAGGCTATATTGAAAGGTGAGATTGTGTCACAGACTAGACTGAGAGGTGAGATGGCGTCACAGACCAGACTGAGAGATGAGATGGCGTCACAGACTAGACTGAGAGGTGAGATGGCATCACAGACCAGACTGAGAGATGAGATGGCGTCACAGAATAGACTGAGAGGTGAGATGGCGTCACAGACTAGACTGAGAGGTGAGATGGCATCACAGACTAGACTGAGAGGTGAGATGGTGTCACAGACTTGACTGAGAGGTGAGATGGCGTCACAGACTAGACTGAGAGGTGAGATGGTGTAACAGACTAGACTGAGAGGTGTGATGGTGTAACAGACTAGACTGAGAGGTGTGATGGTGTCACAGACAAAACCTAGGAGTGAGATGGTGTCACAGACTAGACTGTGAGGTAAGATGATGTAACAGACTAGACTGAGAAGTGAGATGGCGTCACAGACTAGACTGCGAGGTATGATGGCGTCACAGACTAGACTGCGAGGTATGATGGCGTCACAGACTAGACTGAGAGGTGAGATGGCGTCACAGACCAGACTGAGAGGTGAGATGGCGTCACAGACTAGACCTAGGGGTGAGATGGTGTCACAGACTAGACTGAGAGGTGAGATGGCATCACAGACTAGACTGAGAGGTGAGATGGCGTCACAGACCAGACTGAGAGGTATGATGGCATCACAGACTAGATTGAGAGGTATGATGGTGTCACAGACTAGACTTATAGGTGACATGGTGTCACAGAGTAGACTGAGAGATGAGATGGCGTCACAGACTAGATTGAGAGGTGAGATGGTTTCACAGACTAGACTGAGAGGTATGATGGTGTCACAGACTAGACTGAGAGGTGAGATGGTGTCACAGACCAGACTGAGAGGTAAGATGGTGTCACAGACTAGACTGAGAGGTATGATGGCGTCACAGACTAGACAGCGAGGTATGATGGCGTCACAGACTAGACTGCGAGGTATGATGGCGTCACAGACTAGACTGCGAGGTATGATGGTGTCACAGACTAGACTGAGAGGTGAGATGGCGTCACAGACCAGACTGAGAGGTGAGATGGCGTCACAGACTAGACCTAGGGGTGAGATGGTGTCACAGACTAGACTGAGAGGTGAGATGGCGTCACAGACCAGACTGAGAGGTAGGATGGCGTCACAGACTAGACTGCGAGGTATGATGGCGTCACAGACCAGACTGATAGGTGACATGGTGTCACAGAGTAGACTGAGAGGTGAGATGGCGTCACAGACTAGATTGAGAGGTGTGATGGTGTCACTGACTAGACTGAGAGGTGAGATGGCGTCACAGACCAGACTGAGAGGTGAGATGGTGTCACAGACTAGACTGAGAGATATGATGGAGTTACAGACTAGACTGCGAGGTATGATGGCGTCACAGACTAGACTGAGAGGTGAGATGGCGTCACAGACTAGACTGAGAGATATGATGGAGTTACAGACTAGACTGCGAGGTATGATGGCGTCACAGACTAGACTGTGAGGTATGATGGCGTCACAGACGACTGTGAGGTATGATGGCGTCACAGACTAGACTGAGAGATATGATGGAGTTACAGACTAAACTGCGAGGTATGATGGCGTCACAGACTAGACTGAGAGGGTAGATGGCGTCACAGACGAGACTGAGAGGTGAGATGGCGTCACAGACTAGACCTAGGGGTGAGATGGTGTCACAGACTAGACTGAGAGGTGAGATGGCATCACAGACTAGACTGAGAGGTGAGATGGCGTCACAGACTAGATTGAGAGGTGTGATGGTGTCACTGACTAGACTGAGAGGTGAGATGGCGTCACAGACTAGACTGAGAGATGAGATGGCGTCACAGACCAGACTGAGAGGTGAGATGGTGTCACAGACTAGACTGAGAGGTGAGATGGCGTCACAGACTAGACTGAGAGATATGATGGAGTCACAGACTAGACTGCGAGGTATGATGGCGTCACAGACTAGACTGTGAGGTATGATGGCGTCACAGACTAGACTGCGAGGTATGATGGCGTCACAGACCAGACTGATAGGTGACATGGTGTCACAGAGTAGACTGAGAGGTGAGATGGCGTCACAGACTAGATTGAGAGGTGTGATGGTGTCACTGACTAGACTGAGAGGTGAGATGGCGTCACAGACTAGACTGAGAGGTGAGATGGCGTCACAGACCAGACTGAGAGGTGAGATGGTGTCACAGACTAGACTGAGAGGTGAGATGGCGTCACAGACTAGACTGAGAGATATGATGGAGTTACAGACTAGACTGCGAGGTATGATGGCGTCACAGACTAGACTGTGAGGTATGATGGCGTCACAGACTAGACTGTGAGGTATGATGGCGTCACAGACTAGACTGAGAGATATGATGGAGTTCCAGACTAAACTGCGAGGTATGATGGCGTCACAGACTAGACTGAGAGGGTAGATGGCGTCACAGACGAGACTGAGAGGTGAGATGGCGTCACAGACTAGACCTAGGGGTGAGATGGTGTCACAGACTAGACTGAGAGGTGAGATGGCATCACAGACTAGACTGAGAGGTGAGATGGCGTCACAGACTAGATTGAGAGGTGTGATGGTGTCACTGACTAGACTGAGAGGTGAGATGGCGTCACAGACTAGACTGAGAGATGAGATGGCGTCACAGACCAGACTGAGAGGTGAGATGGTGTCACAGACTAGACTGAGAGGTGAGATGGCGTCACAGACTAGACTGAGAGATATGATGGAGTCACAGACTAGACTGCGAGGTATGATGGCGTCACAGACTAGACTGTGAGGTATGATGGCGTCACAGACTAGACTGAGAGGGTAGATGGCGTCACAGACGAGACTGAGAGGTGAGATGGCGTCACAGAGTAGACCTAGGGGTGAGATGGTGTCACAGACTAGACTGAGAGGTGAGATGGCATCACAGACTAGACTGAGAGGTGAGATGGCGTCACAGACCAGACTGAGAGGTATGATGGCATCACAGACTAGACTGAGAGGTATGATGGTGTCACAGAGTAGACTGAGAGGTGAGATGGTGTCACAGACTGAGAGGTGAGATGGCGTCAAAGACTAGACCTCGGGGTGAGATGGCGTCACAGACCAGACTGAGAGGTATGATGGCATCACAGACTAGACAGAGAGGTATGATGGTGTCACAGAGTAGACTGAGAGGTGAGATGGTGTCACAGACTGAGAGGTGAGATGGCGTCACAGACTAGACTTAGAGGTGAGATGGTGTCACAGACTAGACTGAGAGGTGAGATGGTGTCACAGACTAGACTGAGAGGTGAGATGGTGTCACAGACTAGACTGAGAGGTGAGATGGCGTCACAGACTAGACCTAGGGGTGAGATGGTGACAACCAGGAAACAACAGACGACACAGAGTGGGACACTGCACAGTGACATCCAGTGACAACAGGGGGCGTCTTCTCTGATTTGAGTCATTCACTTTCTATATTCTTGTCCCTATTGTGCCGACCACCATGACATCATCTTCTGGGCAGAATTTGCACATGGACACCTTTTGGCTCCTTGGATTTCCAGCAGCCTCTGCACCTCTTGACCCACACACCACCCATAGTGCTCCAGACAGTAATAATATCTCCCCCCTTAGGACCCCACATAGTATTATTACCCCTCATATACAGTAGACCCTGAGCACTAATAGCATTCCTCTAAGTACCTCAACAAATAATAATGCCTCATTTTGCAACAGTAGTCATCCTCTTTTGTGCCCCCCCATAGTAGTCATCCTCTTTTGTGCCCCCACACAGTGGTCATCCTCTTTTGTGCCCCCCACACACAGTGGTCACCCTCTATTTTGCCCCCCACACACAGTGGTCATCCTCTTTTGTGCCCCCACACAGTAGTCATCCTCTTTTGTGCCCCCCACACACAGTAGTCATCCTCTTTTGTGCCCCGCCACACAGTAGTCAACCTCTTTTGTGTCCCTCCCAACAGTAGTCATCCTCTTTTGCCCCCCCAAACAGTGGTCATCCTCTTTTGTGCCCCCACACAGTGGTTATCCTCTTTTGTGCCCCGACACAGTAGTCATCCTCTTTTGTGCCCCCACACAGTAGTCATCCTCTTTTGTGCCCCCACATAGTGGCCATTCTCTTATGTGCCCCCACACAGTGGTCATACTCTTTTGTGCCCCCCCACACACAGTAGTCATCCTCTTTTGTGCCCCCCCAACACACAGTTGTCATCCTCTTTTGAGCCCCCCCACACACAGTAGTCATCCTCTTTTGTGCCCCTACACAGTGGCCATCCTCTTTTGTGCCCCCCACACACAATAGTCATCCTCTTTTGTGCCCCCCACACACAGTGGTCATCCTCTTTTGTGCCCCCACACAGTAGTCATCCTCTTTTATGCCCCCACACAGTAGTCATCCTCTTTTGTGTCCCACCACACAGTAGTCATCCTCTTTTGTGTCCCGCCACACAGTAGTCATCCTCTTTTGTGTCCCGCCCAACAGTAGTCATCCTCTTTTGCCCCCCCCCTAAACAGTGGTCATCCTCTTTTGTGCCCCCACACAGTAGTCATCCTCTTTTGTGCCCCCACAAAGTAGTCATCCTCTTTTGTGCCCCCACACAGTAATCATCCTCTTTTGCGCCCCCCATATAGCAGTCATCCTCTTTTGTGCCCCCATACAGTAGTCATCCTATTTTGCTCCCCCCTCACAAAAAGTGGTCATCCTCTTTTGTGCCCCCACACAGTGGTCATCCTCTTTTGTGCCCCAACACAGTAGTCATCCTCTTTTGTGCCCCAACACAGTAGTCATCCTCTTTTGTGCCCCCACACAGTAGTCATCCTCTTTTGTGTCCCACCACACAGAAGTCATCCTCTTTTGTGTCCCGCCCCCAACAGTAGCCATCCTCTTTTGCCCCCCCAAACAGTGGTCATCCTCTTTTGTGCCCCCACACAGTAGTCATCCTCTTTTGTGCCCCCACAAAGTAGTCATCCTCTTTTGTGCCCCCACACAGTAATCATCCTATTTTGCCCCCCCCCCCCCCCCCGCAAACAGTGATCATCCTCTTTTGTGCCCCCACACACTGGTCATCCTCTTTTGTGCCCCCACACAGTAGTCATCCTCTTTTGTGCCCCCACACAGTAGTCATCCTCTTTGTGCCCCCACACAGTAGTCATCCTCTTTTGCGCCCCCACATAGCAGTCATCCTCTTTTGTGCCCCCACACAGTAGTCCTCCTCTTTTGTGCCCCCACACAGTAGTCATCCTCTTTTGTGCCCCCACACAGTAGTCATCCTCTTATGTGCCCCAACACAGTAGTCATCCTCTTTTGTGCCCCCACACAGTAGTCATCCTCTTTTGTGTCCCACCACACAGAAGTCATCCTCTTTTGTGTCCCGCGCCCAACAGTAGTCATCCTCTTTTGCCCCCCCAAACAGTGGTCATCCTCTTTTGTGCCCCCACACAGTAGTCATCCTCTTTTGTGCCCCCACAAAGTAGTCATCCTCTTTTGTGCCCCCACATAGCAGCCATCCTCTTTCATGCCCCCACACAGTAGTCATCCTATTTTGCCCCCCCCCCCCACAAACAGTGATCATCCTCTTTTGTGCCCCCACACAGTGGTAATCCTCTTTTGTGCCCCCACACAGTAGTCATCCTCTTTTGTGCCCCCCCACAGTAGTCATCCTCTTTTGTGCCCCCACACAGTAGTCACCCTCTTTTGTGCTCCCACACAGTAGTCATCTTCTTTTGTGCCCCCACACAGTAGTCATCCTCTTTTGTGCCCCCACACAGTAGTCATCCTCTTTTGTGCCCCCACACAGTAGTCATCCTCTTTTGTGCCCCCACACAGTAGTCATCCTCTTTTGCGCCCCCCCCCCCCCCACAGTAGTCATCCTCTTTTGTGCCCCCACACAGTAGTCATCCTCTTTTGTGCCCCCACACAGTAGTCATCCTCTTTTGCGCCCCCCCACAGTAGTCATCCTCTTTTGTGCCCCCCCCACAGTAGTCATCCTCTTTTGTGCCCCCACACAGTAGCCATCCTCTTTTGTGCCCCCACACAGTAGTCATCCTCTTTTTTGCCCCCACACAGTAGTCATCCTCTTTTGTGCCCCCACACAGTAGTCATCCTCTTTTGTGCCCCCCCCCCAGTAGTCATCCTCTTTTGTGCCCCCACACAGTAGCCATCCTCTTTTGTGCCCCCACATAGCAGCCATCCTCTTTCATGCCCCCACACAGTAGTCATTCTTTTTTGCGTCCCCATTGCACCATAAAAAATTAAAAATAAAACTCATGGAGAGCAGCTGGGTCCTCTTCCTGTCTCTGTTGTCTGTAGCCAAGCTCAATGGGGCAAAGCCATTGTTTCTCTTCCATCAGGGCTCTGATGTCCTGATAGCAAAATATTTAAAGCATTTTGTGGTTTATAAAGTAAGTAGTGGGGTGAGGAGCCATTGGGTCTCACCGATCTACCAAACATTTAGACTGGCTGTGCTTCACCCGTGATGGGCCTCACCATACAATGAGCTGTGCCTAACCAGTGATGGGCCTCACCAGACAGTGAGCTGTGCCTCATCAGTGATGGACCTCACTAGACAATGAGCTGTGCCTCACCAGTGATGGGCCTCAAAGACAATGAGCTGTGCCTAACCAGTGATGGGCCTCACCAGACAGTGAGCTGTGCCTCACCAGTGATGGGCCTCACCAGACAATGAGCTGTGCCTCACCAGACAGTGAGCTGTGCATCATCAGAGATGGGCCTCACCAGACAGTGGGCAGTGCTTCAATAGTGATGGTCCTTACTAGACAGTGAGCTGTGCCTCACCAGTTATGGACCTCAACAGACAATGAGATGTGCCTCACCAGTGAAGGGTGTCACCAGACAATGAGCTGTGCCTCACCAGTGATGGGCCTCACCAGACAATGAGCTGTGCCTCACCAGTGATGGGCCTTACCAGACAATGAGCTGTGCCTCATCAGTGATGGACCTCACCAGACAGTGAGCTGTGCCTCACCAGTGATGGACCGTGACGGACTTCTCCAGACAATGAGCTGTGCCTCACCAGTGATGGTCCTCGGCAAACAATGAGCTGGGCCTCACCAGACAATGATCTGTGCCTAAACATTGATGGGCCTCACCAGACAGTGTGCTGTGCCTCACCAGTTATGGACCTCACCAGACAGTGAGCTGTGCCTCACCAGTGACGGACTTCTCCAGACAATGAGTTGTGCCTCAAAAGTGATGGTCCTCACCAAACAATGAGCTGTGCCTCACCAGTGATGGTCCTCACCAAACAATCAGCTGTGCCTCACCAGTAATGGGCCTCACCAGACAGTGAGCTGTTCCTCACCAGTTATGGACCTCACCAGACAATGAGCTGTGCCTAACCAGTGATGGGCCTCACCAGACAATGAGCTTTTCCTTATTAGTGATGGACCTCACCAGACACTGAGCTGTTCCTCACCAGTTATGGACCTCACCAGACAATGAGATGTGCCTCACCAGTGAAGGGTGTCACCAGACAATGAGCTGTGCCTCACCAGTTATGGGCCTCACCAGACAATGAGCTGTGTCTCACCAGTGATAGGCCTCACCAGACAATGAGCTAAGCCTCATCAGTGATGGACCTCAACAGACAGTGAGCTGTGCCTCACCAGTGATGGACCTCACCAGACAGGGAGCTATGCCTCACCAGTGACGGACTTCTCCAGACAGTGAGCTGTGCCTCACCAGTGAAAGACCTCACCAGACAGTGAACTGGGCCTCACCAGTGATGGACTTTATCAGACAATGAGCTCTGCCTTAACAGTGATGGACCTCACCAGACAGTGAGCTGTGCCTCACAAGTTATGGACCTCAACAGACAATGAGCTGTGCCTCACCAGTGATGGGCCTCACCAGACAATGAGCTGTGGCTCATAAGTGATGGGCCTCACCAGACAGTGGGCAGTGCCTCACCAGTGATGGACCTTACCAGACAGTGAGTTGTGCCTCACCAGTTATGGGCCTCGGCAGACAATGATCTGTTCCTCACTAGTTATGGACCTCACCAGACAATGAGATGTGCCTCACCAGTGAAGGGTATCACCAGACAATGAGCTGTGCCTCACCAGTAATGGACCTCGGCAGACAATGAGCTGTGCCTCACCAGTGATGGACCTCAATAGACAGTGAGCTGTGCTTCACCAGTAATGGACTTCACTAGACAATGAGCTGTGCCTCACCAGTGATGGACCTCACCAGACAATGAGCTGTGCCTCACCAGTAATGGACTTCACCAGACAATGAGCTGTGCCTCCCCAGTGATGGACTTCACCAGACAATGAGATGTGCCTCACCAGTGAGTGACCTCACCAGACGATGAGCTGTGCCTTACCAGTAATGGACTTCACCAGACAATGAGCTGTGCCTCACCAGTGATGGACTTCACCAGACAATGAGCTGTGCCTCACAAGTGATGGACCTCACCAGACAATGAGCTTTTCCTTATTAGTGATGGACCTCACCAGACAGTGAGCTGTGCCTCACCAGTGATGGACCTCACCAGACAATGAGCTGTGCCTCACCAGTGATGGAACTCACCAGACAGTGAGCTGTGCCTCACCAGTAATGGAACTCAATACACAAAAAGCTGTGCCCCACCAGTGTTGGACCTCACCAGACAATGATCTGTACCTCACCAGTGATGGGCCTCACCAGACAGTGAGCTGTGCCTCACCAGTGATGGGCCTCCCGAGACAGTGAGCTGTGCTTCACCAGTAATAGACCTCACCAGACAATGAGCTGTGACTCACCAGTGATGGACCTCGGCAGACAATGAGCTGTGCCTCACCAGTGATGGACCTCACCAGACAATGAGCTGTGCCTCACCAGTGATGGACCTCACCAGACAATGAGCTGTGCCTCACCAGTGATGGAACTCACCAGGCAGTGAGCTTTGCCTTTCCAGTGATGGACCTCACCAGACAGTGAGCTGTGCCTCACCAGTGATGGAACTCAATAGACAATAAGCTGTGCCCCACCAGTCTTGGACCTCACCAGACAATGATCTGTACCTCACCAGTGATGGGCCTCACTAGACAATGAGCTGTGCCTCACCAGTGATGGGCCTCACCAGACAGTGAGCTGTGCCTCACCAGTAATGGACTTCACTAGACAATGAGCTGTGCCTCACCAGTAATGGACTTCACTAGACAATGAGCTGTGCCTCCCCAGTGATGGACCTCACCAGACAATGAGCTGTGCCTCACCAGTAATGGACTTCACCAGACAATGAGCTGTGCCTCCCAGTGATGGACTTCACCAGACAACGAGATGTGCCTCACCAGTGATGGACCTCACCAGACAATGAGCTGTGCCTCACCAGTAATGGACTTCACCAGACAATGAGCTGTGGCTCACCAGTGATGGACTTCACCAGACAATGAGCTGTGCCTCACCAGTGATGGACCTCACCAGACAATGAGCTTTTCGTTATTAGTGATGGACCTCACAAGACAGTGAGCTGTGCCTCACCAGTGATGGACCTCACCAGACAATGAGCTGTGCCTCACCAGTGATGGAACTCACCAGGCAGTGAGCTTTGCCTTCCCAGTGATGGACCTCACCAGACAGTAAGCTGTGCCTCACCAGTGATGGAACTCAATAGACAATAAGCTGTGCCTCACCAGTGATGGACCTCACCAGACAATGAGCTGTGCCTCACCAGTGATGGAACTCACCAGGCAGTGAGCTTTGCCTTTCCAGTGATGGACCTCACCAGACAGTGAGCTGTGCCTCACCAGTGATGGAACTCAATAGACAATAAGCTTTGCCCCACCAGTGTTGGACCTCACCAGACAATGATCTGTACCTCACCAGTGATGGGCCTCACCAGACAATGAGCTGTACCTCACCAGTGATGGGCCTCACCAGACAGTGAGCTGTGCCTCACCAGTGATGGGCCTCCCGAGACAGTAAGCTGTGCTTCACCAGTAATAGACCTCACCAGACAATGAGCTGTGACTCACCAGTGATGGACCTCGGCAGACAATGAGCTGTGCCTCACCAGTGATGGACCTCAATAGACAATGAGCTGTGCCTCACCAGTGATGGATCTCACCAGAAGATGAGCTGTGCCTCACCAGTGATGGACCTCACCAGACGATGAGATGTACCTCACAAGTGATGGACCTCACCAGACAATGAACTTTGCTTACCCAGTGATGGACCTCACCAGACAATGAGCTTTTCCTCATTAGTGATGGACCTCACCAGACAGTGAGCTGTGCCTCACCAGTGATAGACCTCACCAGACAATGAGCTGTGGCTCAACAGTGATGGACCTCAATAGATAATGAGCTGTGCCTCACCAGTGATGGACTTCACCAGACAGCGAGCTGTGCCTCACCAGAGATGGGAGTAACCAGACAATGAGCTGTGCCTCACCAGTGACGGGTGTAACCAGACAATGAGATGTGCCTCACCAGTGATGGGCCTGTCAGACAATATGCTGTGCCTCACCAGTGATGCGTGGAACGAGACAATGAGCTGTGCCTCACCAGTGATGGCTGTCATCAGACAATGAGCTGTGCCTCACCAGTGATGGACCTTACTAGACAGTGAGCTGTGCTTCACCAATGATAGACCTCACCAGACAATGAGCTGTGCCTCACCAGTGATGGACCTTACTAGACAGTGAGCTGTGCTTCACCAATGATTGACCTCACCAGACAATGAGCTGTGCCTCACCAGTGATGGGCCTCACCGGACATTTAGCTGTGCCTCACCAGTGATGGACCTCACCAGACAATGAGCTGGGCCTCACCAGACAATGAGCTGTGACTCCCCAGTGATGGGCCTATCCAGACAGTCAGCTGTGCTTCACCAGTAATGAACCTCATCAGACAGTGAGCTGTTCCTCACCAGTGATGGACCTCAATAGACAATGAGCTGTGCCTCACCAGTGATGGACCTCAATAGACAATGAGCTGTGCCTCACCAGTGATGGACTTCACCAGACAATGAGCTGTGCCTCACCAGTGATGGGCCTCACCAGACAGTGAGCTGTGCCTCACCAGTGATTAACTTTACCAGACAGTGAGCTGTGCCTCACCAATGATTGTCCTCACCAGACAATGAGCTGTGCCTCACCAGTGATGGAACTCACCAGGCAGTGAGCTTTGCCTTTCCAGTGATGGACCTCACCAGACAGTGAGCTGTGCCTCACCAGTGATGGAACTCAATAGACAATGAGCTGTTCCTCACCAGTGTTGGACCTCACCAGACAATGATCTGTACCTCACCAGTGATGGGCCTCACCAGACAGTGAGCTGTGCCTCACCAGTGATGGGCCTCCCGAGACAGTGAGCTGTGCTTCACCAGTAATGGACCTCACCAGACAATGAGCTGTGCCTCACCAGTGATGGACCTCAATAGACAATGAGCTGTGCCTCACCAGTGATGGACTTCACCAGACAATGAGTTGTGCCTCACCAGTGATGGACTTCACTAGACAATGAGCTGTGCCTCACCAGTGATGGACCTCACCAGACAATGAGCTGTGCCTCACCAGTAATGGACTTCACCAGACAATGAGCTGTACCTCATCAGTGATGGACTTCACCAGACAATGAGATGTGCCTCACCAGTGATGGACCTCACCAGACGATGAGCTGTGCCTCACCAGTAATGGACTTCACCAGACAATGAGCTGTGCCTCACCAGTGATGGACTTCACCAGACAATGAGCTGTGCCTCACTAGTGATGGGCCTCAATAGACAATGAGCTGTGCCTCACCAGTGATGGACTTCACCAGACAATGAGTTGTGCCTCACCAGTGATGGACTTCACTAGACAATAAGCTGTGCCTCACCAGTGATGGACCTCACCAGACAATGAGCTGTGCCTCACCAGTAATGGACTTCACCAGACAATGAGCTGTACCTCATCAGTGATGGACTTCACCAGACAATGAGATGTGCCTCACCAGTGATGGACCTCACCAGACAATGAGCTGTGCCTCACCAGGAATGGACTTCACCAGACAGTGAGCTGTGCCTCACCAGTGATGGTGTCACCAGACAATGAACTGTTCCTCAGGGATGGGCCTCCTTCATTACTGTCTAAAAGCCTAGAGAGTCTTAAGTTACTGTTACACAACTGATAGCTTATGGCAAATACCTCTCCTGATCCCCTCATACACAATAAATATCATGTGGAGGGATGATGGGGTGGATAGGCATCTGCCAGATACCTCAGGTAGAAATTTGGGGTAGGCAGCTGCCTGATACCTCTTGTAGAAATTTGGGGTAGCCAGCTCAGACAGGTGGTACATTTTCTCCTAGAACAAAAGGAAAGGGCAGTTGGTATTGAAATCCCCGATCCTCATTGCCCACTACATCCTGCCTTATATATTTGTCTACTAATTCTGGGCAAAGGGGTAAGTACTCCCCAAATGGAGACACCATTTCTGGTGTGTGGAGATTCAAAGTCCATTAGCACTCCACTGGGCATTCTCGTAAAAGGAATATGCCAAGCAGCTCATCACATGACCTTCACAGGTAGCATTCCCTAAACATGAGTCTGTACTGACGAGGGGCAATCACTCCAAAACAGTGCTATCTGCAGATGGGTCGTCTTCCCTTCTGGGGGGATTTCTGACATAAAATCCCGATCGGTCCCAGACTCTGGAGCTGATGTCTAGGGAACGCAACCTGTGAAGGTCATGTGATCAGCTACCTGTGAGGGTCATGTGATCAGCTGCTCTGCATATTCCTTCTGCTGATTCTGATACTTTGTGATCTCCTGGTTGGTATCTTGGATTGACCACTCTTAACCCTCTACCTGCTGATTTTACAGATACATGACCTAGGTATATGGTTGAGGTTGCCCTTTTCGAGGGCAGGTGCTCCAAGAGGTTTGGGAATAGATTAGGGCTTTTCATCCCTCCTGCTACAATAATATAAGAGATAACAAAAAAAAAAAAACAGAGGCCAGAACACCACATAGAATTAGGTCCCCTCCATGTGTTTCCTTAGGTGGTCTTTTCCTTGTGATATGTTTAGTTGTTTTTATTTTCGTTCACATATACTGTAGTTTTGCTGAGTATCTGAATTGTGTCTTTTCCTCCTGTACTCTTCATACTTTTTTGCGCTGTATTTTTTTCTCCTTCTTATTCCTTTTATTTCCCGCCCGATCCTCTGTGTGTTGTGAGTTCCGCTTTGTCTTCCCTTTTACCCGCCATGTAGCAGTAAGTGATATTGCGCTATTTTTCTATACATCTTATTTTATCTTTTGTATCTTTTCCTGTAATTCGTGCGGTCCAATGTATCTGTTGTTCTTCCCAACCTGTTGCAAGCACAAAGTACAAAGTACATCCTGGAAGGTGCAATTACTAAACAAAAAAGGAGACTTCACAAAAACAGCTGGAACAAAAGTGCAGCCAAAGGAAGTGACCTTTCCCTTATAAGAGATGTGAAATAACGCAACGTTCTGTCGGTAGTGGCGGAGATTTATTCCAGCCAAATTAGACATCTTGCAGAGAAGTTTATTTAAAAAAAAAAAAGGTTATACGTTACGAGGAGCAGCAGAGAAGGTGATCTCAATAATTGGAGGCTTCAATCTCGTATTGTTGATCGGCTGTCGTCGGTGTCAGAGATCTCCGCGGGATACAAGAACATTTTTTGACAGACGCCTAAAGAAAATTATAAAAAAAGTTTTCTTAAAAAGTCAGGAACCAAAACATTGTATTGTTTACATGAAGCTTATTAAAGTTTTGATTCTTGAACAAAGTCATAAAAGTGTCAATTGAGTGACAATTATCGTCTCCTCAGGTCATTTGCTGCGATGTGAACGGCAACAGAAGCAAAAAAGGCGGAAGACAATGTAAAAATGAGAATCGAAGACTGAAGAGCAAGGAGAGAAGGAAATAATATAGAAATATTTTTAGAATTTTCATAAGGGAGATGAAGGAGGAGCCAGGAGGGGGTGGGGGTGGGGGCTGTGCGTGCCTGTGAATCCGGGTGACACTGACATGTGGAATGTTTGGATATTTTTGGTAGTAATTAGAGATGAGCGAACTTACAGTAAATTTGCTTCGTGACGAACTTCTCGGCTCGGCAGTTGATGATTTATCCTGCATAAATTAGTTCAGCTTTCAGGTGCTCCGGTGGCTGGAAACGGTGGATACAGTTGTAGGAGACTCTTTCCTAGGACTGTATCCACCTTTTCCAGCCCACCGGAGCACCTGAAAGCTGAACTAATTTATGCAGGATAAGTCATCAACTGCCGAGCCGAGAATTTTGTGACGAATCAAATTTACTGTAAGTTCGCTCATCTCTAGTAGTAATTTAATAGCTCCAGATATTTAAGGGTTAATGGGTCCAAACTTATCTTGACATTTCTTTGCATTGTCTGTACAGCTGAATGATTTAGTCACATGTAAGACTCCTGTCCAATGAATGCACGCAACAGTGCTACGTCTGCCCTCCTCTCCTGTGGAGAAATGGACTGGACCTCATTCCAGTCTTGTTCCTCAGCCCTGTTTTTTTCTGAGGAGACCAAACTTATTGAACCTAGTTACGGCTATAGTCAGACATCCCTCCTACATACAGGACACATCTTAGTCATTAGTCTTATCTGCAAGAAAATAATTCCTGAGCCTTATTCTAGTCCGGCTGAGAGGATACAGTCTACATTTCTACTTAGCAAGGAAAGAGCTGGACAAGGTCCTTGCTCTGTCTCACTGGATCTTTACTTGCCCTCTGGTTGGACCAGTGCTATATACTATCCACCCAGTCAGGGACGACTTCCCAGGATTCCCTTCTCTGAGTGTTGCATCACAGATCAAGTGGAGGCCTTAGTTGTATTTCCCCACAGTTACCACCATGATGAGATCCTTGTCCAGTAATTTTGGGAATTTGCATTGTGAGCTGGAGAATGAGAAAATTGTAATCCCTACACATCTCTGCAGGGAACATATCCACAGACACAAAACAACTGAAAGGAGCTGCAAATAGGGATTTATGTAAAGGAACAGTGACCTAATCCTGCTGAATCTTCAGATGTACCATGTCGAGCTATATTCAAGTATATTTATATAGTCAATTTGAGTAGCCGTATTAGTCCAGTGATGCAAATCAAAAAATGTTGCAGTATCCTGTAATAACCTTTTTTTATTGGACTAACATAATTTTGTAGAGAAGCTTTCGGGATTCCTCCCTTTATCAAGTCCAAAGCAAATCTCTTTTGACTTCATAAAGGGATGAATTTGCTTTGGACTTGATAAAGGGAGGAATCCCGAAAGCTTCTCTACAAAATTCTCTTAGTCCAATAAAAAAAGGTTATTACAGGATACTGCAACATTTTTTGATTTGCATCTATATATATATATATATATATATATATATATATATATATATATACACATATAAAATATAATATATATGGATCACATCAGGAGTTAAATACAGTTTGAAGTTGTTTGTGAATTCCTGAATTCAGAGGTCTCATAAAAAAAAAAAAAAAAAAAAAAGTGTTTGTGAAACCAAGCCACAAAAGTTCTATCAATGGAATACAGGATGAAGCTGCATCACATAGGATACACTGAGACTATAGTGTGATATATAGAAGAGAAGATATATGTCACTGATCTATCACAGGGAGACAGGATGAAGCTACATCACATAGGATACACTGATACTATAGTGTGAGTTATAGGGCAGAAGATATATGTCACTGATCTATCACAGGGATATAGGATGAAGCTGCATCACATAGGATACACTGACACTATAGTGTGAGTTATAGGGCAGAAGATAAATGTCACTGATCTATCACAGGGATATAGGATGAAGCTGCATCACATAGGATACACTGATACTATAGTGTGAGTTATAGGGCAAAAGATATATGTCACTGATCTATCACAGGGATACAGGATGAAGCTGCATCACATAGGATACACTGAGACTATAGTGTGAGTTATAGGAGAGAAGATATATGTCACTGATCTATCACAGGGATACAGGATGAAGCTACATCCCATATGATACACTCATACTATAGTGGGAGTTATAGGGCAGAAGATATATGTCACTGATCTATCACAGGGATATAGCATGAAGCTGCATCACATAGGATACACTGAGACTATAGTGTGAGTTACAGGAGAGAAGATCTATGTCACTGATCTATGACAAGGATACAGGATGAAGCTGCATCACATAGGATACACTGAGACTATAGTGTGAGTTATAGGGCAGAAGATCTATGTCACTGATCTATCACAGGGAGACAGGATGAAGCTGCATCACATAGGATACACTGAGACTATAGTGTGAGTTATATGGCAGAAGATCTATGTCACTGATCTATCACAAGGAGACAGGATGAAGCTGCATCACATAGGATACACTGAGACTATAGTGTGAGTTATAGGAGAGAAGATCTATGTCACTGATCTATGACAAGGAGACAGGATGAAGTTGCATCACATAGGATACACTGAGACTATAGTGTGATATATAGGAGAGAAGATCTATGTCACTGATCTATCACAGGGAGACAGGATGAAGTTGCATCACATAGGATACACTGAGACAATAGTGTGAGTTATAGGAGAGAAGATCTATGTAACTAATCTATCACAAGGAGGCAGGATGAAGCTGCATCACATAGGATACACTGAGACTATAGTGTGATATATAGGAGAGAAGATCTATGTCTCTGATCTATCACAGGGAGACAGGATGAAGTGGCATCACATAGAATACACTGAGACTATAATGTGAGTTATATGGCAGAAGATCTATGTCACTGATCTATCACAAGGAGACATTATGAAGCTGCATCACATAGGATACACTGAGACTATAGTGTGAGTTATAGGGCAGAAGATCAATGTCACTGATCTATCACAAGGAGACAGGGTGAAGCTGCATCACATAGGATACACTGAGACTATAGTGTGAGTTATAGGAGAGAATATCTATGTCACTGATCTATAACAAGGAGACAGGATGAAGCTGCATCACATAGGATACACTGAAACTATAGTGTGAGTTATAGGAGAGAAGATCTATGTCACTGATCTATGACAAGGAGACAGGATGAAGCTGCATCACATAGGATACACTGAGATTATAGTTTGAGTTACAGGAGAGAAGATCTATGTCACTGATCTATCACAAGGAGACAGGATGAAGCTGCATCACATAGGATACACTGAGACTATAGTGTGATATATAGGAGAGAAGATCTACGTCACTGATCTATCACAAGGAGACAGGATGAAGCTGCATCACATAGGATACACTGAGACTATAGTGTGAGTTATAGGAGAGAAGATCTATGTCACTGATCTATCACAACGAGGCAGGATGAAGTTGCATCACATAGGATACACTGAGACTATAGTGTGAGTTATAGGAGAGAAGATCTATGTCACTGATCTATCACAAGGAGGCAGGATGAAGCTGCGTCACATAGGATACACTGAGACTATAGTGTGATATATAGGAGAGAAGATCTATGTCACTGATCTATCAAAAGGAGACAGGATGAAGCTGCATCACATAGGATACACTGAAACTATAGTGTGAGTTATAGGAGAGAAGATCTATGTCACTGATCTATCACAAGGAGACAGGATGAAGCTGCATCACATAGGATACACTGAGACTATAGTGTGAGTTATAGGAGAGAAGATCTATGTCACTGATCTATCACAGGGGGACAGGATGAAGTGGCATCACATAGGATACACTGAGACTATAGTGTGAGTTATAGGAGAGAAGATCTATGTCACTGATCTATCTCAAGGAGAAAGGATGAAGCTGCATCACATAGGATACACTGAGACTATAGTGTGATATATAAGAGATAAGATCTATGTCACTGATCTATCACAAGGAGACAGGATGAAGCTGCATCACATAGGATACACTGAGACTATAGTGTGATATATAGGAGAGAAGATCTACGTCACTGATCTATCACAAGGAAACAGGAGGAAGCTGCATCACATAGGATACACTGATACTATAGTGTGATATATAGGAGAGAAGATCTATGTCACTGATCTATCACAAGGAGACAGGATGAAGCTGCATCACATAGGATACACTGAGACTATAGTGTGATATATAGGAGAGAAGATCTACGTCACTGATCTATCACAAGGAGACAGGATGAAGCTGCATCACATAGGATACACTGAGACTATAGTGTGAGTTATAGGAGAGAAGATCTATGTCACTGATCTATCACAAGGAGGCAGGATGAAGCTGCGTCACATAGGATACACTGAGACTATAGTGTGATATATAGGAGAGAAGATCTATGTCACTGATCTATCAAAAGGAGACAGGATGAAGCTGCATCACATAGGATACACTGAGACTATAGTGTGAGTTATAGGAGAGAAGATCTATGTCACTGATCTATGACAAGGAGACAGGATGAAGCTGCGTCACATAGGATACACTGAGACTATATTGGCTACAAGATAAACAAACAGGCAGAGCCTCCCATGGGACAGTACAGTACGTATAGACAATAGAATGGTGATCAAAATCGGGAAAATGCGTTGAGGTATTCTGCTCACCTTTTGGGGTTTTGTCACAGCCACAACCATTATAAATCGACTTGTGTGATGTTTGCGGTGCTGCCTCCCGGAATCGGATCCTGGATGGTCCAATGCGATCAAGATACAGCAGTAGTGAAGAAAAAACCCGGGGTTCCTCTGGCGCTATCCGCAGCAATGACAGGACTTCAGGCAATTGTAATATCCAATACACTTTATTTGCCAAAAACAGACGCGTTTCGGGACCCAGTCCCTTTTTCAATGATACAAATGGCTTACAAAACATTGGTACAATCTGTGTTATATAGACTACTGAAAAAAGCGCGCTAGTATGTGTCTTAATCCTGATTGACAGGACGCCTCGTGTGATCGGCGTTCCTGACTCAGGGAGCACATTCCTATGACGTAAGCAATCCTGTAACCCATTGGGATTAAAAAGAACAAAATAGCGAAAGTATAAAATTATTAAAAACATTTTTTTGTTTGTTATAAAAGGTTGTTAATAAAAGTAAAATAAAATAAATGTGTATTGATAACACTTTTGGTCCTTTTCATTACGGCGATGCTTCCTCTATGTTGTCTCCTACGTTCTCTTTCATACTACAATAGGGTGAGAAGTAGATTTAGTTTTCTATTGTCGTGTCTGCTCCTACATCAATAAATACTCCTTTCATCAATGTTTCTTTATTTGTTTGTTGTTACTTTCTTACTCCAATACATTACCAGTGCGCGTGCGTGTCTGTCTGCTGTTATTCCTATGACAGTTCGTACTGGCCTTGCGCAGGCGCACCGGCCATGGGACTCTGACAGTACTTCTTGGTGCTCCTTATTGTCAGCATGATTGTAAGTTTTTCTCTACGCATTTTTCTTGTCGATTCTTCTAATATACGAAATCGCAGGCATCTATACTTCTTGGTTGTTCTTCTCGGTATTAACTACTTTCTCTTCACAGAATGTATAAAAGATCGTAGCCGTAGTAAACCCGATGTTTCCCAATTATATTAGGAATTTGGAAACAGCATTTTTCTGATGTAAATTTGCTTCCTATTGTTTTTATACTTCGGCTGCGGTTATCTTTATTAACTGGGTAGATTATTCTGTTTCCAGTCATTAGATTTAATTTACTAAAAGGACCGCATTGGGATATGGTTATTCTTTAGCCACTTGATTTACCCAAATTTATGATGTACTAATAGGGACATATTATAGGGTGGAGAACATAATATATTAGTATTGGGATATTCTATAGTTCGGAAAATGAAATGGAGTTCTACATGTGGAAAAATAAGATTATTATGAAGTGTTAGGTACAATTATATAATATGTACACTTGTGAATATTTTAGCTGGTATAATATTCGTCTACATGTACTCCTTATCACCTTATCATTATCTTTAATGGTTCCTTTCACTATCTTTAATGGGTTTTTAGTTATTTTAAATTTATTTTAGCTCTTTCTTATACAATTTTCTCTATGTATTATATATATATATATATACACACATACATATATACATACACACATATGCATTTTTTGTTTATTTATTTATTTGTTCTAGAGTTGGTGAGTTCTTTTTTATCTTTTTAAAAGATATTCTTATTTTTCTCTGTTTTTCTGGTGTATATATATATATATATATATGTATATATATACACACACATATATATATATATATCACCCTTTTTTTCATCTCAAGCTCTTGGATACCAAGGAATTGACTATAGTTTAAACTTTTTTGAACTGTTCTTCTTGCTGTCTGGGTGTCCTGAATAATCAGACATAATCCAAGCATTCATTCAAACTGGATGGTTGCAACGTGTCCATCTTGTATATCCAAAATGATTCACGCTTACATAACTCCACATTTTGTAGAGGTACCTCAGGAATTGACACCAATCTCCAATATACATACCAGACCCAAAACCTTAAAAACACTAATAATGTATTAGTATACATAGTATTACAGTCCGGCAAGAAAGAAAAGGAAAAATCTGGATGGAGAAGAACTAAGAGAGGGTGCAGAGGAAAAGAAAAAAGGAAGAACAGGAGAAACCAAAACAGAAGAAAAACAAAAAACTACGATAAAGATATTCAATCTTTCTAATCATCTTTTATCCCAAGCAGAAAGAGATGTCCTCATCAAAGGACTATCCTTCTGCCCAACTGGGAAAACAGACGAATTTCAACTGTTCATTGACCTTAACACATATATAAGACAACTCACCCTGACCCGCCATTTTGCTATGATGGAGGAATACGGAACAAAAATCATTCATACACAGGAGACGGCCACCACCAGTTTAAATGCACCTGCGATCTCAACAGAATTGAAACCAAAATCCAAATTTTATCCTACCCACCACAAGGGTGAATTTGTAGAAACATTCTACACCCTGGTAGTGGAAGAGTTTCGCAACATAAATAAAAATAACAATTACAAACGCAACTTCACAGCCATAGAACAAAAAGCTATGAAGGGTCTGGCAGATAATACAGACATCGTTATTAGAAGCACAGATAAGGGGGGAGGTATTGTCCTCCAAGACCACTCTGCATACACTACAGAAGCCCTGAACATCATATCTTACCATAAATATTATATACAACTAACCTCTGACCCCACAGAAGAGTACACGAAAGCATGCAATATACTTATCGATCAGGCATTTGATGTGGGGGTACTAAACAAACATGAGAGAGACTTTATAAAAATCAGGAATCCAAGAATGCCAAAAATTCATAAGAACCCAACCAAACCACCAGGTCGTCCAATCATTTCAGGTATAAATTCAATAACCGGTAATCTGTCTAATTACATTGACATACTGTTACAAAAATACGTTATAACATTGTCATCATACCTGAAGGACACTCCATCTCTGATTGAACTGCTCAAACCCCTTACTTGGAAATCAAGCTACAGATGGGCTACTCTGGATGTGTCGGCCTTATATTCCAACCTACCCCACCAGCAAGGAATTGAAACAGTCTCGAAGATCCTAGCCACAGACACATCTATGCCAGAAGAACAAAAAAAACGTTATCATTGATGGAATTACATTTATCCTGTCCCACAACTATTTCAGTTTCGAACAGAAGATATACCTGCAGACGACCGGGACCGCGATGGGGACGCGTTTCGCACCGGCTTTTTGCTAATATATATATGTAATATTAATATATATATATATATATATATATATATATATATATGGAAGCCTTTGAAGAAGAATATATATATAGCAATCACCCATGGAACCAGTGTATCATCTTATATAAGAGATACATTGATGATTTGTTATTCATTTGGGATGGCACAGAAATGCAATTCAAAGAGTTCACTGATCATCTGAACCTGAATAACTACAACTTAACCCTCACAGGAAAATGTGTAGAGGACAAAATGAAATACCTCGATCTAGAATTAAGTTCAGATGGAACAAGAATAACCAATAAAACTTATTTCAAAACGGTTGATTGTAATAGTCTATTAGACTTCAGAAGCTGCCACTTTGACAAGTGGAAGAAAAGTGTCCCCTATGGCCAATTCCATAGAATTAGTCGAAATTGCACAAAAAAATCAGACTTTCAAGTACAAAGTAAGATCATACGGAAGAGATTGGCTGAGAAAGGCTACCCAAAGCCCATAGTACAGGCAGCATATATAAGGGCACTGGAATCGCGTAGAATAAATGGTATGAGGGATGGAGAAGAAGAGAAAAATGAAGAACAGGAGGAACATAGAGAACACGCGAGTCAGAGAAAACCAGAGAAAAGAAAAGTGGACCCTAAGAACCTTGAATACAGTCATATTTCATCTCAGACTATTCTGCCAGTTATAAAAATATCAGACGGATATTTAATACACACTGGCATATATTAAAACACGATCCTATCTTGAAAAAAATCCTACCTTCCAGACGAGGTTTCATTTACAGAAGAGCAAAAACAATTCAGAACTTTCTTGCTCCTAGCCGTCTGAAAAAGAAGAAAGGAACCCAACAACAAAAAAATGACAACACCCAACCAATAGGATGCTTCAGATGTAGAAACAGGACATGTAAACTGTGCGAGAATATAATCCATGGAAAAAAAGAATTCACCAGCAGAAAAACTGGGGAAACTTTCCCAATTAAGACAAGAATGGACTGGAGCTCCACATATATAATCTATCTGATTGAGTGTACATGTCAACTACAATACATCGGCAGAACTACACAACAACTGCGTAGCAGAATTAATGGTCACCACTACAATATCACTCATCCATTTTTGAAGCATAGTGTTTCCCACCATGCAATGGAGAAACATGATAGTAATATGCAAGACTTTAAAATGACAGCAATGGAACAAATACCGGCAGATGCCGAAGACCGATACGGAAAGTTATGTACCGTATATACTCGAGTATAAGCCGACCCGAGTATAAGCCGAGACCCCTAATTTCAACCCAAAATCCCAGGAAAAGTTATTGACTCGAGTATAAGCCTAGGGTGGGAAATACCTCATCCCCCCCTGTCATCATCCAGACCCGTCATTAACATCCTCATCATCCCCTTGTCATCATCCCACACATCCCCCCTTCATCATCCCCTTATCATCCCACACATCCCCTTATCCCACACATCCCCCCTTCATCATCCCCTTGTCATCATCCCACACATCCCCTTATCCCACACATCCCCCCTTCATCATCCCCTTGTCATCATCCCACACATCCCCCCTTCATCATCCCCTTGTCATCATCCCACACATCCCCTTATCATCCCACACATCCCCCCTTCATCATCCCCTTGTAATCATCCCACACCCCCCCCCCTTCATCATCCCCTTGTCATCATCCCACACATCCCCTTATCATCCCACACATCCCCCCTTCATCATCCCCTTGTAATCATCCCACACACCCCCCCCTTCATCATCCCCACCCCCCTTCATCATCCTCTTCTCATCATTCGCCCTCAGTGGTCTTCAACCTGCGGACCTCCAGAGGTTTCAAAACTACAACTCCCAGCAAGCCCGGGCAGCCATCGGCTGTCCGGGCTTGCTGGGAGTTGTAGTTTTGAAACCTCCGGAGGTCCGCAGGTTGAAGACCACTGCGGCCTTCAACATCATCCAGCCCCCTCTCACCCCCTTTAGTTCTGAGTACTCACCTCCGCTCGGCGCTGGTCCGGTCCTGCAGGGCTGTCCGGTAAGGAGGTGGTCCGGTGAGGAGGTGGTCCGGGCTGCTATCTTCACCGGGAGCGCCTCTTCTCCGCGCTTCCGGCCCGGAATAGAGCCGTTGCCTAGACAACGACGCATCTGCGTCATTGTCAAGGCAACGTGACTATTCTGAGGCCGGGCCCGAAGCGCTTAGAAGAGGCGCCCCCGGTGAAGATAGCAGCCCGGACCACCTCCTCACCGGACCACCTCCTTACCGGACAGCCCTGCAGGACCGGACCAGCGCCGAGCGGAGGTGAGTACTCAGAACTAAAGGGGGTGAGAGGGGGCTGGATGATGTTGAAGGCCGCAGTGGTCTTCAACCTGCGGACCTCCGGAGGTTTCAAAACTACAACTCCCAGCAAGCCCGGACAGCCGATGGCTGCCCTGGCTTGCTGGGAGTTGTAGTTTTGAAACCTCTGGAAGTCCGCAGGTTGAAGACCACTGCGGGTGGGGGAGTTCACTCGAGTATAAGCCGAGGGGGGTGTTTTCAGCACGAAAAATCGTGCTGAAAAACTCGGCTTATACTCGAGTATATACGGTAAGCGTGAATCATTTTGGATATACAAGCTGGACACATTGGGTTCCTTGGTATCCAAGAGCCTGAGATGAAAAAAAGGGATATATATATGTATATATATATATATACCAGAAAAACATAGAAATATAAGAAAATCTTTAAAAAAAATGAATATTAAATAACAAGAAAATAATAAAGTTAATAACAATAAAGAATGGAAGATAAAAAAGAACTCACCAACTCTAGAACAAATAAATAAATAAAAAATGCATATGTGTGTATGTATATATGTATGTGTGTGTATTTATATTTATATATATATATATATATATATATATATATATATATATATATATATTACATAGAGAAAAATTATATAAGAAAGAACTAAAGTAAAATAAAATAAAAATAACTAAAAACCCATTAAAGATAGTGAAAGGAACCATAAAAGTTAATGATAAGGTGATAAGGAGTACATGTAGACGAATATTATATCAGCAAAAATATTCACAAGTGTACATATTATATAATTGTACCTAACACTTCATAATAATCTTATTTTTCCACATGTAGAACTCCATTTCATTTTCCGAACTATAGAATATCCCAATACTAGTATATTATGTTCTCCACCCTATAATATGTCCCTATTAGTACATCATAAAATTAGGTAAATCAAGTGGCTAAAGAATAACCATATCCCAATGCGGTCCTTTTAGTAAATTAAATCTAATGACTGGAAACTGAATAATCTACCCAGTTAATAAAGATAACCGCAGCCGAAGTATAAAAACAATAGGAAGCAAATTTACATCAGAAAAATGCTGTTTCCAAATTCCTAATATAATTGGGAAACATCGGGTTTACTACGGCTACGATCTTTTATACATTCTGTGAAGAGAAAGTAGTTAATACCGAGAAGAACCAAGAAGTATAGATGCCTGCGATTTCGTATATTAGAAGAATCGACAAGAAAAATGCGTAGAGAAAAACTTACGATCATGCTGACAATAAGGAGCACCAAGAAGTACTGTCAGAGTCCCATGGCCGGTGCGCCTGCGCAAGGCCAGTACGAACTGTCATAGGAATAACAGCAGACAACACGTAAGCGCACTGGTAATGTATTGGAGTAAGAAAGTAACAACAAACAAATAAAGAAACATTGATGAAAGGAGTATTTATTGATGTAGGAGCAGACACGACAATAGAAAACTAAATCTACTTCTCACCCTATTGTAGTATGAAAGAGAACGTAGGAGACAACATAGAGGAAGCATCGCCGTAATGAAAAGGACCAAAAGTGTTATCAATACACATTTATTTTATTTTTATTAACAACCTTTTATAACAAACAAAAAATGTTTTTAATAATTTTATACTTTCGCTATTTTGTTCTTTTTAATCCCATTGGTTACAGGATTGCTTACGTCATAGGGATGCGCTCCCTGAGTCAGGAACGCCGATCACACGAGGCGTCCTGTCAATCAGGATTACGACACATACTAGCGCGCTTTTTTCAGTAGTCTATATAACACAGATTGTACCAATGTTTTGTAAGCCATTTGTATCATTGAAAAAGGGACTGGGTCCCGAAACGCGTCTGATTTTGGCAAATAAAGTGTATTGGATATTACAATTGCCTGAAGTCCTGTCATTGCTGCGGATAGCGCCAGAGGAACCCCGGGTTTTTTCTTCACTACTGCTATATACTGATACTATAGTGTGAGTTATATGGCAGAAGATCTATGTCACTGATCTATCACAAGGATACAGGATGAAGCTACATCACATAGGATACACTGAGACTAGTGTGAGTTATATGGCAGAAGATCTATGTCACTGATCTATCACTGGGAGAAAGGATGAAGCTGCATCACATAGGATACACTGAGACTATAGTGTGATATATAGGAGAGAAGATCTATGTCACTGATCTATAACAAGGAGAAAGGATGAAGCTGCATCACATAGGATACACTGAGATTATAGTGTGAGTTATAGGGCAGAAGATATATGTCACTGATCTATCACAGGGAGACAGGATGAAGCTGCATCACATAGGATACACTGAGACTATAGTGTGATATATAGGAGAGAAAATCTATGTCACTGATCTATCACAGGGATGCAGGATGAAGCTGCATCACATAGGATACACTGAGACTATAGTGTGAGTTATAGGAGAGAAGATCTATGTCACTGATCTATCACAGGGAGACAGGATGAAGCTGCATCACATAGGATACACTGAGACTATAGTGTGAGTTATAGGAGAGAAGATCTATGTAACTGATCTATCACAGGGAGACAGGATGAAGCTGCATCACATAGGATACACTGATACTATAGTGTGATGTATAGGAGAGAAGATCTATGTCACTGATCTATCACAGGGAGAAAGGATGAAGCTGCATCACATAGGATACACTGAGACTATAGTGTGAGTTATAGGGCAGAAGATCTATGTCACTGATCTATCACAAGGATACAGGATGAAGCTGCATCACATAGGATACACTGAGACTATAGTGTGATATATAGGAGAGAAAATCTATGTCACTGATCTATCACAGGGATACAGGATGAAGCTGCATCACATAGGATACACTGAGACTATAGTGTGAGTTATAGGAGAGAAGATCTATGTCACTGATCTATCACAGGGAGACAGGATGAAGCTGCATCACATAGGATACACTGAGACTATAGTGTGAGTTATAGGGCAGAAGATCTATGTCACTGATCACAAAGAGACAGGATAAAGCTCTACAGTTATAGGGGACAGTAGAAACGAATTTTGAACAATACCATACCCCAGATATATAATATAGGTAATATACCATACCCCAGATATATAATATATGTAATATACCATACCCCAGATATATAATATAGGTAATATACCATACCCCAGATATATAATATAGGTAATATACCATACCCCAGATATATAATATAGGTAATATACCATACCTCATATATATATATATATATATATATATATATATATATATATATATATATATAATATAGGTAATATACCATATTCTAGATATATAATATATATAATATACCATACCCTAGATATATAATATATGTAATATACCATACCCCAGATATATAATGTAGGTAATATACCATACCCCAGATATATAATACAGGTAATATACCATACCCCAGATATATAATGTAGGTAATATACCATACCTCAGATATATAATATAGGTAATATACCATACCTCAGATATATAATATAGGTAATATACCATACCTCAGATATATAATATAGGTAATATACCATACCCCAGATATATAATATAGGTAATATACCATACCCCAGATATATAATATAGGTAACATACCATACCCCAGATATATAATATAGGTAATATACCATACCTCATATATATCATATAGGTAATATACCATACCCTAGATATATCATATATGTAATATACCATACCCCAGATATATAATATATGTAATATACCATACCTCATATATATAATATAGGTAATATACCATACCCTAGATATATCACATATGTAATATACCGTACCCCAGATATATAATAGATGTAATATACCATACCTCAGATATATAATATAGGTAATATACCATACCCTAGATATATCATATATGTAATATACCATACCCCAGATATATAATATATGTAATATACCATACCCCAGATATATAATATATGTAATATACCATACCCTAGATATATCATATATGTAATATACCATACCCCAGATATATAATATATGTAATATACCATACCCCAGATATATAATATAGGTAATATACCATACCCTAGATATATAATATATGTAATATACCATACCCCAGATATATAATATAGGTAATATACCATACCCCAGATATATAATATATGTAATATACCATACCCTAGATATATCATATATGTAATATACCATACCCCAGATATATAATATATGTAATATACCATACCCCAGATATATAATATAGGTAATATACCATACCCCAGATATATAATATATGTAATATACCATACCCTAGATATATCATATATGTAATATACCATACCCCAGATATATAATATATGTAATATACCATACCCTAGATATATCATATATGTAATATACCATACCCCAGATATATAATATATGTAATATACCATATCCCCGATATATAATATATGTAATATACCATACCCTAGATATATCATATATATAATATAGCATATACACCCTACCCCAGACATATAGTATATCATAGCTGAGTACCCGGCGCTACCCAGCTTTTCCTACTTTATCTTTGTGGGGGAGGAAAAGCAACAAAGGAGGAAGCTTTTGTCCTCATATCCCGTCCTTAAATCTTGACCCCATATCCCCTACACATATCCCAACCCCAAATCCCCTCCTCATATTCCGACCTCATATCCTGTCCTCATATTTTGTCCTCGTATCCCGACTTCATATCCCGTTCTCATATCCCGTTCTCAAATCCCGTCCTCATATCCCATCCTCATATCCCGTCCTCATATCTAATCTTCATACCCTGACCTCCTTTCCCGACCTCATACCTCGACCTCATATCCCGTCCTCATATCCCGTCCCAATATCCTGTCCTCATATCCTGTCCCCATATCTAATCCTCATATCTTGTCCTCATATCTAATCCTCATATCCCGTCCTCAGGTGGGGTTGAGTTGTGATGAAGATATTGTAAGCTTAAAATAAACGGGGTTTGGCTCAAAGGGTGGGTGTGTCTTGGTGAGATGAGGCTTGGAATGCGGGGCGGGTGTGGCTTGCCAGCCAGACTGACACATTAACCAGGAGATGCAGAGAGAATAAGGAATCAGAAGTCCTATATACTTGCATGGGACTTGAAACAAAAACTCCATCCTTCACATATGGGGGCAGGTTAGGGGTTATTTTAACTATTATATATTTTTATTTGACATGTAAGTAACATGTGATCAAGTATTAGCAAAATATCTCCAGCTGTATGGAAGTTATAATGGAGCTTACATTTCCCATAAATTTGCATTGAACTTTAAACAAAAACCCCGACCCTCGCAACGTTGCCAGAGTTATTGTAAAGTTATGATAAAGTCAAACATCCCCAATTTGAAAAAACAGGCCTGGTCTTTAACCCCTTAACGACGCAGGACGTATATTTACATCCTGCGCCGGCTCCCGCGATATGAAGCGAGATCGCACCGCGATCCTGCATCATATGGCGTTGGTCCCGGCGCTCATCAACGGCCGGGACCCGCGGCTAATACCACACATCGCCGATCGCGGCGATGTGCGGTGTTAACCCTTTAGAAGCGGCGGTCAAAGCTGACCGCTGCTTCTAAAGTGAAAGTGAAAGTGACCCAGCTGCTCAGTCGGGCTGTTCGGGACTGCCGCGGTGAAATCGCAGCGTCCCGAACAGCTGACAGGACACCGGGAGGGACCTTACCTGCCTCCTCGGTGTCCGATCGGCGAATGACTGCTCCGTGCCTGAGATCCAGGCAGGAGCAGTCAAGCGCCGATAACACTGATCACAGGCGTGTTAATACACGCCTGTGATCTGTGTAAAAGATCAGTGTGTGCAGTGTTATAGGTCCCTATGGGATAACAATGATCAGTATAAGAGATCAGTGTGTGCAGTTTTAAAGGTCCCTAAGGGATAACAATGATCAGTATAAGAGATCAGTGTGTGCAGTGTTATAGGTCCCTATGGGATAATAATGATCAGTATAAGAGATCAGTGTGTGCAGTGTTATAGGTCCCTATGGGATAACAATGATCAGTATAAGAGATCAGTGTGTGCAGTTTTATAGGTCCCTATGGGATAACAATGATCAGTATAAGAGATCAGTGTGTGCAGTGTTATAGGTGCCTATGGGACCTATAACACTGCAAAAAAATTTTTTTTTAAAGTGTTAATAAAGGTCATTTAACCCCTTCCCTAATAAAAGTTTGAATCACCCCCTTTTCCCATAAAAAAAATAAAACAGTGTAAAAAAAATAAAAATAAACATATGTGGTATCGCCGCGTGCGTAAATGTCCGAACTATAAAAATATAACATTAATTAAACGGTCAATGGCGTACGCGCAAAAAAGTTCCAAAGTCCAAAAAAGCGTATTTTGGTCACTTTTTATACCATTAAAAAATGAATAAAAAGTGATCAAAAAGTCCAATCAAAACAAAAATCATACCGATAAAAACTTCAGATCACGGCGCAAAAAATGAGTCCTCATACCGCCCTGTATGTGGAAAAATAAAAAAGTTATAGGGGTCAGAAGATGACATTTTTAAACGTATAAATTTTCCTGCATGTAGTTATGATTTTTTACAGAAGTATGACATAATCAAACCTATATAAGTAGGGCATCATTTTAACCGTATGGACCTACAGAATAATGATAAGGTGTAATTATTACCGAAATATGCACTGCGTAGAAACGCATTTTTGGGTAAAATGACTAATGTCACTGCAAAGTAGAATTGGCGACGCAAAAAAATAAGCCATAATGTGGATTTTTAGGTGGAAAATTGAAAGGGTTATGATTTTTAAAAGGTAAGGAGGAAAAAACGAAAGTGCAAAAACGGAAAAACCCTGAGTCCTTAAGGGGTTAAGGGGTGTACAGACCAAATTGTCTTGGTCCTTAAAGGGGTACTCCAGTGGAAAACTTTTTTTTTTTATCAACTGGTGCCAGATTTGTAAATTACTTAGATTTAAAAAATCTTAATCCTTCCAGTACTTATTAGCTACAGAATCCTACAGAAGAATTTATTTTCTATTTGGGACACAGTGCTCTCTGCTGAATCACGAGCACAGTGCTCTCTGCTGACATCTCAGAGAGCTCTGTATTCCAAAAAGAAAATAATTTCCTCTGTAGTATTCAGCAGCTAATAAGTACTGGAAGGATTAAGATTTTTTTTTTTATAGAAGTAATTTACAAATCTGTCTAACTTTCCAGCACCAGTTGATTTAAAAAAAAAGTTTTCCACTGGAGTACTTAGAAAATGAAAGACATACAAGACCACTGATACTCTCCTTCAATCTAGGTCTCCATGCAAGATCTCACCCTGTGGTGTCAAAATGATTACAGGAACAGTGAGCAAAAATCCCAGAACCACACAGGGGGGGGGACAGCACAGACGGGGAACGGGTCTGGTAAGGGAATCAGGATACGCATCGCGAGCGAACGCATCCCGCATCGCGAATCGCATCCCGGCTGGGAACATTAGCCAGAGAAATCGGCTGAAATAGTTGTCACCAAGCTGTCTGGATTCTAAGTTCTGATCTTGAACGATACCTCTACCTGAAGTCAGTTCTACCCAGCGTTTTAATACGCGGTCCCTCAACAGTGGTCCCTCAACATACGATGGTAATGCGTTCCAAACGGACCATCGTTTGTTGAAACTATCGTATGTTGAGGGATCCGTGCAATGTAAAGTATAGGACAGTGGTCGACAACCTGCGGACCTCCAGATGTTGCAAAACTACAACACCCAGCATGCCCGGACAGCCAACGGCTGTCCGGGTATGCTGGGTGTTGTAGTTTTGCAACATCTGGAGGTCCGCAGGTTGTAGACCACTGTTAGAGGAAGTTGTACTCACCTGTCCCCGCTGCTCCGGACCGTCACCGCTCGTCACCGCTGCCCTGGATGTCACCGTCCATCGCTGTCGCCGCGTCCCCGAGGTTTCCCCAATGCTCTGGTAAGGCCTCTGCTTCCCCGGCATCCGCGCTCTCTGTCGCCGCCATCACGTCGCTACGTACACGGCTCCTATTGGATGACGGGATGGCGTGCGCGGCGACGTGATGATGAAGAGCGCCGACGATGCAGGGGATCCCGAAGAGGACGCGCCGGAGCCCCGAGGACAGGTAAGTGATCGTCAGCAAAGGGCACATGGCACCGTAAACGGCTTATCCAGGGGCAGCTGAAGCAGTCTGCGCTGAAGGATAGCCGTTTATGCGATGGCCCCGACATACAAAAGCATCGTATGTTGATGCTGCCTTCACCATGCGATGGTCTCTGAGAGTGATCGTATGCTTAAATGATCATATGTCGGGGCCATCGTAGGTCGGGGGGGGTCACTGTATATATATGGTATGTCGGGGCCATCGTAGGTCGAGGGGTCACTGTATATATATGGTATGTCGGGGCCATCATAGGTCGGGGGGTCACTGTATATATATGGTATGTCGGGGCCATTGTAGGTCGGGGGTCACTGTATATATATATGGTATGTCGGGGCCATCGTAGGTCGGGGGGTCACTGTATATATATGGTATGTCGAGGCCATCGTTGGTCGAGGGGTCACTGTATATATATGGTATGTCGGGGCCATCATAGGTCGGGGGGTCACTGTATATATGGTATGTCGGGGCCATCGTAGGTCGGGGGGTCACTGTATATATATGGTATGTCGGGGCCATCATAGGTAGGGGGGTCACTGTATATATATGGTATGTCGGGGGGTCACTGTATATATATGGTATGTTGGGGCCATCGTGGGTTGGGGGGTCACTGTATATATTTGGTATGTCGGGGCCATCGTAGGTCGGGGGGTCACTGTATATATATATGGTATGTCGGGGCCTTCGTAGGTCGGGGGGTCACTGTATATATATGGTATGTCGGGGCCATCGTAGGTCGAGGGGTCACTGTATATATATGGTATGTCGGGGCCATCATAGGTCGGGGGGTCACTGTATATATGGTATGTCGGGGCCATCGTAGGTCGGGGGGTCACTGTATATATATGGTATGTCGGGGCCATCATAGGTAGGGGGGTCACTGTATATATATGGTATGTCGGGGGGGTCACTGTATATATATGGTATGTTGGGGCCATCGTGGGTTGGGGGGTCACTGTATATATATGGTATGTCGGGGCCATCGTAGGTCGGGGGGTCACTGTATATATATATGGTATGTCGGGGCCATCGTAGGTCGGGGGGTCACTGTATATATATGATATGTCGGGGCCATCGTAGGTCGGGGGTCACTGTACATATATGGTATGTCGGAGCCATCGTAGGTCGGGGGGTCGCTGTATATATATGGTATGTCGGGGCCAACTTAGGTCGGGGGGGTCACTGTATATATATGGTATGTCGGGGCCATCGTAGGTCGGGGGTCACTGTATATATATGGTATGTCGGGGCCATCGTAGGTCGGGGGTTACTATATATATATGGTATGTCGGGGCCATCGTAGGTCGGAAGTCACTGTATATATATGGTATGTCGGGGCCATCGTAAGTCGGGGGTCACTGTATATATATGGTATGTCGGGGCCATCGTAGGTTGGGGGGTCACTGTACATATATGGTATGTCGGGCCATTGTAGGTCGGGGGTCACTGTATATATATATGGTATGTCGGAGCCATCGTAGGTCGGGGGGTCACTGTATATATATGGTATGTCGGGGCCATCGTAGGTCGGGGGGTCACTGTATATATATGATATGTCGGGGCCATCGTAGGTCGGGGGTCACTGTACATATATGGTATGTCGGAGCCATCGTAGGTCGGGGGGTCGCTGTATATATATGGTATGTCGGGGCCAACTTAGGTCGGGGGGGTCACTGTATATATATGGTATGTCGGGGCCATCGTAGGTCGGGGGTCACTGTATATATATGGTATGTCGGGGCCATCGTAGGTCGGGGGGTCACTGTATATATATGATATGTCGGGGCCATCGTAGGTCGGGGGTCACTGTACATATATGGTATGTCGGAGCCATCGTAGGTCGGGGGGTCGCTGTATATATATGGTATGTCGGGGCCATCGTAGGTCGAGGGGTCACTGTATATATATGGTATGTCGGGGCCATCATAGGTCGGGGGGTCACTGTATATATGGTATGTCGGGGCCATCGTAGGTCGGGGGGTCACTGTATATATATGGTATGTCGGGGCCATCATAGGTAGGGGGGTCACTGTATATATATGGTATGTCGGGGGGTCACTGTATATATATGGTATGTTGGGGCCATCGTGGGTTGGGGGGTCACTGTATATATATGGTATGTCGGGGCCATCGTAGGTCGGGGGGTCACTGTATATATATATGGTATGTCGGGGCCATCGTAGGTCGGGGGGTCACTGTATATATATGGTATGTCGGGGCCATCGTAGGTCGGGGGGGTCACTGTATATATATGGTATGTCGGGGCCATCTTAGGTCGGGGGATCACTGTATATATATATGGTATGTCAGGGCCATCGTAGGTCGGGGGTCACTGTATATATATGGTATGTCGGGGCCATCGTAGGTTGGGGGTCACTGTATATATATGGTATGTCGGGGCCATCGTAGGTCGGGGGGTCACTGTATATATATGATATGTCGGGGCCATCGTAGGTCGGGGGTCACTGTACATATATGGTATGTCGGAGCCATCGTAGGTCGGGGGGTCGCTGTATATATATGGTATGTCGGGGCCAACTTAGGTCGGGGGGGTCACTGTATATATATGGTATGTCGGGGCCATCGTAGGTCGGGGGTCACTGTATATATATGGTATGTCGGGGCCATCGTAGGTCGGGGGTTACTATATATATATGGTATGTCGGGGCCATCGTAGGTCGGAAGTCACTGTATATATATGGTATGTCGGGGCCATCGTAGGTCGGGGGTCACTGTATATATATGGTATGTCGGGGCCATCGTAGGTTGGGGGGTCACTGTACATATATGGTATGTCAGGGCCATCAAAGGTCGGGAGTCACTGTATATATATGGTATGTCGGGGCCATTGTAGGTCGGGGGGTCACTATGGTATGTCGGGGCCATCGTAGGTCGGGGGTCGCTGTATATATATATGGTATGTCGGGGCCATCTTAGGTCGGTGGTCACTGTACATATATGGTATGTCGGGCCATTGTAGGTCGGGGGTCACTGTATATATATATGGTATGTCGGAGCCATCGTAGGTCGGGGGGTCACTGTATATATATGGTATGTCGGGGCCATCTTAGGTCGGGGGGTCACTGTATATATATGGTATGTCGGGGCCATCTTAGGTCGGGGGGTCACTGTATATATATGGTATGTCGGGGCCATCGTAGGTCGGGGGGTCACTGTATATATATGGTATGTCGGGGCCATCGTAGGTCGGGAGTCACTGTATATATATGGTATGTCGGGGCCATCTTAGGTCGGGGGGTCACTGTATATATATGGTATGTCGGGGCCATCGTAGGTCGGGGGGTCACTGTATATATATGGTATGTCGGGGCCATCGTAGGTCGGGAGTCACTGTATATATATGGTATGTCGGGGCCATCGTAGGTCGGGGGTCACTGTATATATATGGTATGTCGGGGCCATCGTAGGTCGGGAGTCACTGTATATATATGGTATGTCGGGGCCATCGTAGGTCGGGAGTCACTGTATATATATGGTATGTCGGGGCCATCGTAGGTCGGGAGTCACTGTATATATATGGTATGTCGGGGCCATCGTAGGTCGGGGGTCACTGTATATATATGGTATGTCGGGGCCATCGTAGGTCGGGGGTCACTGTATATATATGGTATGTCGGGGCCATCGTAGGTCGGGGATCACTGTATATATATGGTATGTCGGGGCCATCGTAGGTCGAGGGGTCACTGTAGTAGCAATCTATATCTGGCATCTAAAGGAATATAGGGAGTACATACGTTTGCAAAAGATTATTGTGCCCCATCCACGACAGATTTGGTAAATCAAGTATTATCATCCTGTTACCCCCGCACTATTCCATGTCATCTATTTTGCACTGTATATATATATTTACATGTCCCAGGCTGCCGTCTTTTTGTTGCATTCCTACTTGTTTTTAAAACGTGTTTTATTGTGTCACATCACGTGTTAATAAAGCTTGTCTATTTTTGCATATAACTTTGTATGCTTTGCTCCGTTTTTCTTGGGTATTTATTTTCACACATTATTGGGTATAATTTACAGTTATATCATTTTTTGCTTCTTTTGAGGCACGATATTTGAATTACATGGGTAGCTAACTTTTTTGCGCACCCCTCTATATATCACCCCCAGAGTGTGTAATAGGGATATAGAATAAGCCAGGTCAGATATAGTATTAATGGCCGTGTACCCCTCACCCGCTCTCTCTCAGTTATCACTAGAGACGAACAAATCGAAGCTGATGAACCCGAATTCATTACACATTTCATGAAATATTCGATTTGCAACAAATGCAAATATCGCCATGATTCTATTGCGTTAATCGCTTCATTAAACTCCATTTCCTGCAGTCCAGGCTCCAGGGCATCTAAAATGGCGGATCCATATGTCAGTACATGGGGCAAGGAACGCTGGGAAGGCAGGCTGGCGGGATGACCCAGAATCACATGCAGGATGCAGCCTATCAGCAGCCAGTCACCCCTGTGCCCTATATATTCGGCAGCCATATTGCGGCTTGTCATATCATTCATTACACTGCAGAGAGATAGGACGGACATCACTGTGTGTTCCACAAAAAAGCTTTTTGCAGCAGCGTTTCACCTCTTAGTCACCTCAACCTTCTGTAGGACACAGAGCACAGCGTTTTTGCCCAGAAATTAATTCTTACTGCAGCAATTAACCCCTCAGTCACTGTGAACAGCATTGTATTACAGAGAGGGGCAGAGAGCTGTGTGTTGTCAGAAACGTTTTCAGAGGAGGGAGAAATTATTTTTTAGGGCAAATCTGTGTCTTTGTTCCACAACAACTGGTCTGCTGGTTATACTAGTGGTATAATCCATACCCAGCAGTCCATTCCTAATAGTATTTGGGAGCATTGTTGTGTACTGCTGGTGTTGTGGCCAATTTTTTTTTTTGCGTACTGTACAGCATTTTTCTGCCCTCATAAATGCATACCACATTCCTACAGTATCTACTATTTTGTACCTGTTAATCTGTCTTTTACTCCAATACGTTTTTTAAGCATACTGTAGCGCATTTTCTGCCCTGTTTGTTCCACCTCAAATGGTCTGCTGGTTATCCTAGTCTGTAGACGGTATAATACCCAGCAGTCCATTCCTAATAGTTTGTGAAAGAGTGCAATTTTGTGTATAGTACACTGTTGTGTACTGCTGGTGTTGTGCAAAAATACATTTTTAAAGCGCACTGTAGCGCATTTTTCTGCCCTCATAAGTGCATACCACATACCTACATCTAAGTGGTGTTCTATTTTGTGCCTGTTAATCTGTCAAGGGCCTACATACTGTGAAAGGACAGCCAATAGTATTCACTGGCTGGTGTTTTACTCCAATACATTTATTAAGCGTACTGTAGCATGGCATACCTTGACATGGCCATGCCAACACACCTTGAAGATCCACTGCACTTCTGGGCAGCCAAACGTGATTTGTGGCCGCAACTAGCAGAGTTTGCCCTGGTAAAGCTGTCCTGCCCGGCCAGTAGTGTGCCATCATAGCGGGTGTTTAGTGTGGCGGGGCCATAGTCACCCCAAGGAGAACTCGTTTGTCCACAAAAAATGTGGAGAGACTGACCTTTGTGAAGATGAATCAGGGATGGATCAGCCAGGATTTCCAGCCACCAATGCCAGATGCATCAGAGTAGATTGACCATGGTGCTACACCAACACTTCACAAATATGGATAGTGCCAAACAGATTTAAGGCGCTGCTCCCCAGTTACAAACATTCCAGCCACCTTCATCACCGGGTACTGGTATTGCCACCCACCGCACCACTCACCGGGTCACTTTCAGGACTCCTGATGCTGCGGCTGCCACCTCCAGGCTGTCTCATTCAGCCACTATATTGTCTCTTCTCATGCTTCAGCCAACTCCAGGCTGTTCCATTGAAACACTATATGGTCTCCTCATGTTTCAGCCACCTCCAGGCTGTGCCATTTAAACACTATATGGTCTCCTCATGCTTCAGCCACCTCCAGGCTGTGCCATTCAGCCACTATATGGTCTCCTCATGCTTCAGCCACCTCCAGGCTGTGCCATTCAGCCACTATATGGTCTCCTCATGCTTCAGCCACCTCCAGGCTGTGCCATTCAGCCACTATAATGTCTCCTCATGATTCAGCCACCTCCAGGCTCTGTCATTCAGCCAATACAGGGTTTACTGATTCTGCTGACCCTGGGACTGGGCCTAAAAAAAATTATGGTAGCACTAGCTAGCCAAAATCTTACATTTCAATTTCAAATTCATCTTTTAATCTTAGGGATTGTGAAGCCCTAATGTCTCCTCATGCTGCTGGCAACTCCGGGCTGTGCCATTCATCCACTTTATGGTCTCCTCATGCTGCCACCACCTCCACACTGTGTCATTCAGCCACTATATGGTCTCCTCATGCTGCCAACACCTCCACGCTGTGTCATTCAGCCACTATATGGTCTCCTCATGCTGCCAACACCTCCACGCTGTGTCATTCAGCCACTATATGGTCTCCTCATGCTGCTGGCAACTCCGGGCTGTGCCATTCATCCACTTTATGGTCTCCTCATGCTGCCACCACCTCCACACTGTGTCATTCAGCCACTATATGGTCTCCTCATGCTGCCAACACTTCCACGCTGTGTCATTCAGCCACTATATGGTCTCCTCATGCTGCCAACACCTCCACGCTGTGTCATTCAGCCACTATATGGTCTCCTCATGCTGCCAACACCTCCACGCTGTGTCATTCAGCCACTATATGGTCTCCTCATGATGCCAACACCTCCACGCTGTGTCATTCAGTCACTAAATGGTGTTCTCATGCTGCCAACACCTCCACACTGTGTCATTCAGCCACTATATGGTCTCCTCATGCTGCCAACACCTCCACGCTGTGTCATTCAGCCACTATATGGTCTTCTCATGCTGCCAACACCTCCACACTGTGTCATTCAGTCATTATATGGTCTCCTCATGCTGCCAATACCTCCACGCTGTGCCATTCAGCCACTATATGGTCTCCTCATGCTGCCAACACCTCCACGCTGTGTCATTCAGCCACTATATGGTCTCCTCATGCTGATGCCACCTCCAGGCTCTGTCATTGTGCCGCTCTGCGTCAGTGATTCTGAAAGCGATGCCAGTAATCTGCATGTTATTCTGAATAACAGTATTATTTCATTACCCCAGCACACTCCTTATGTGTGTTAGAACACAGCAAAGTGTTCTATACCTCTATTGAGGCTCTCTGTCGGCCAGAAATAGCTGTTTTTATTGTAGATTTGCCACAAATAAATTTGTATCGAACCTTATTTTTTCGGAAAATTTGGCGAATCGGCCGAATCGAATTTTTCAAAAGTTCGCTCATCTCTATTTATCACCATGAGCAGAAAATACAAAAGTTATCCTATATCTTGGCTCATCAATCGGACCCAGTAATTGGTTCAGGTAGATTTATTTAAAAAAACAATGTGTTTCGACCCTGGACTAGGGCCTTTTTCAGGTTACATAAACTGATGAAGACCCTAGTCCAGGGTCGAAATGTGTTGTTTTTGTAAATAAATCTACCTGAACCTATACCTGGGTCCGATTGATGCATCATAATACAGGATGACTTTTGTATTTTCTGCTCATTTATTGCATCGGACGAGGGAATCCCCACACTGGACGAGGGAATCCCCACATTGGACGATTGATTCCCCGCGCTGGATGGGGTAATCCCTGCACTAGACGAGGGAATCCCCACAATGGACTAGGGAATCCCCACAATGGACGAGGGATTCCCCGCACTGGACGAGGGAATCCCCCCACTGGATGAGGGAATCCCCGACTAGACAAGGGAATCCCCCCATGGGACAAGGGAATCCCCTCACTGGACGAGGGAATCCCCGCACTGGACGAGGGAATCCCCGCACTTGACGAGAGAATCTCTGCATTGGACGAGGGAATCCCCGCATTGGACGAGGGAATCCCCGCACTGGACGAGGGAATCCCCGCAATGGACGAGGGAATCCCAGCACTGGACGAGGGAATCTCTGCATTGGACGAGGGAATCCCCCACTGGACAAGGGAATCCCTGCACTGGACGAGGGAATCTCTGCATTGGACGAGGGAATCCCCGCACTGGACGAGGGAATCCCCGCACCGGTTCCATCCTGAGGCTGCTCACCGGGCGATTTCTCTCCACATGCTACTGTAGTTGTTGTGCTCTTAGCGCAATACCATTTGGTAAGGGCAAACATTTACACCCTCCATTTCTTTGCATATCCCTGACAGGCTTCACTAGGGGCGCACACAGCTTTTTTCTTTCTTTTCTACATTTTACATCAGTACTTTGTTGTTCTGTTAATCACATTGATCAGGTTTTTGGTGATCCCGGGGGTTGCCCTTGCTCCCAATTATTCCCCGCTGTATATAGACTTTTATATTTGCCACCCCTCCCTTCCCCCTCCAAATCATTGACTTTACTGTGATTATTTCAGTGGACCATAGGGCTTTGTGGAGCCCAGGACCATCATCCCACATCCCATCCATCTTGTCTGCATTATCCTTTTCATCCACTAGGTGGCAATGTTGGTTAACAATCCGATATCTCAGCATCAAACTACAAATAATAATTTCACAATTAGAAAAAGCCACTAAAGTCTGAAAACATGTTTATTCCGAAACTCATAGATATTATACATATATTCCTTTACTCACATTCGATTCATGTGGAGGAGTAAAATTGTTAAAGCTGGTAATAACTAAGGTTCTCCAGGCAAATAAAAGAAGAAAAAAAAGTAATTTAGGCGTTCGGCAGAATGGAGGTTACAATCGGCAATAGAAGAGATTATTATAGAGCGATGATATTACTGAGCGGTAACCTCAAGCTGTATCTGACTGCAGGAGGATATATACATTATATATCAATGTAGTGATGTCATCGAGGTGCGAGGTCTGGGATGGCTCACACACAGGGAGACCCAACAGAGATACAAAGTGACCCTAAACCCTAATGAATTATAATGTACACCTCTCTATGACTGACACTGTATATACTCGTAATACAACGGTCAGCACTCATGGAGAAGGTTATCCAGGTTCACCCGAAATCTTCTGCCCCTTTACTTTAGCATCCTGTTAGGTAAGAACCAAATCTGCACCTTGGTAACGTCCAGAAATAGTGAGGTTCACTATACTCCCATATAGTTGTAGGTCCCTTCTGTGTCCTCATATAGTTGTAGGCCCTTCTGTGTCCCCATATAGTTGTTGGCCCCCTCTGTGTCCCCATATAGTTGTAGGCCCCTTCTGTGTACTCATATAGTTGTTGGCCCCCTCTGTGTCCACATATAGTTGTAGACTCCTTCTGTGTCCCCATATAGTTGTAGACTCCTTCTGTGTCCTCATATAGTTGTTGGCCCCCTCTGTGTCCACATATAGTTGTAGGTCCCTTCTGTGTCCCCATATAATTGTAGGCCCCTTCTGTGTCCTCATATAGTTGTAGACCCCTTCTGCGTCCCCATATAGTTGTAGGCCCCCTCTGTGTCCACATATAGTTGTAGGCCCCTTCTGTGTCCCCATATAGTTGTAGGCCCCTTCTGTGTCCTCATATAGTTGTAGGCCCCTTCTGTGTCCCCATATAGTTGTAGGCCCCTTCTGTATCCTCATATAGTTGTAGGCCCCTTCTGTGTCCCCATATATAAATGTAGGCCCCCTCTGTGTCCCCATATAGTTGTAGGCCCCCTCTGTGTCCACATATAGTTGTAGGCCCCTTCTGTGTCCTCATATAGTTGTAGGCCCTCTCTGTGTCCCCATATCATTGTAGGCCCTTCTGTGTCCCCATATAGTTGTAGGCCTCCTCTGTGTCCCCATATAGTTGTAGCCCCCTCTGTGTCCCCATTTAGTTGTAGGCCTCCTCGGTGTCCCCATATAGTTGTAGGCCTCCTCTGTGTCCCCATATAGTTGTAGGCCCCTTCTGTGTCCCCATATAGTTGTAGGCCCCCTCTGTGTCCCCATATAGTTGTAGGCCCCCTCGGTGTCCCCATATAGTTGTAGGCCTCCTCTGTGTCCCCATATAGTTGTAGGCCCCTTCTGTGTCCCCATATAGTTGTAGGCCCCCTCTGTGCCCCCATATAGTTGTAGGCCTCCTCTGTGTCCTCATATAGTTGTAGGCCATCTCTGTGTCCCCATATAATTGTAGGCCCTTCTGTGTCCTCATATAGTTGTAGGCCCCCTCTGTGTCCCCATATAGTTGTTGGCCCCTTCTGTGTCCCCATATAGTTGTAGGCCTCCTCTGTGTCCCCATATAGTTGTTGGCCCCTTCTGTGTCCCCATATAGTTGTAGGCCTCCTCTGTGTCCCCATATAGTTGTAGGCCCCCTCTGTGTCCCCATATAGTTGCAGGCCCTCTTTGTGTCCCCATATAATTGTAGGCCCTTCTGTGTCCTCATATAGTTGTAGGCCCCCTCTGTGTCCCCATATAGTTGTTGGCCCCTTCTGTGTCCCCATATAGTTGTAGGCCTCCTCTGTGTCCCCATATAGTTGTTGGCCACTTCTGTGTCCCCATATAGTTGTAGGCCCCTTCTGTGTCCCCATATAGTTGTAGTCCCCCTTTGTGTCCCCATATAGTTGTAGGCCCCCTCTGTGTCCCCATATAGTTGTTGGCCCCTTCTGTGCTCCCATATAGTTGTAGTACCCCTTTGTGCCCCATAAATAGTTCTAGCCTCTCATACTGCCCTCCATAAAAATTTTTAGCCCATCCTGTGCCCCCATTAAGTTATAGGCCCCCTATGTTTCCCCATATAGTTGTACATGTAGTAAAAAAAGAAGGCAGAGCGCCTCCTAGAGGACACTGTATGGAGCCACCATAGAGCTGGTATAGTTTGAAAGGGATACACTTTTTTAGGTTTTGTGAAGACTCAAACCGATATTCCCCTTATTGACCAAGGTGGTCCCCAAGTGTTCAATTTGTGGGAACAACAGCCTCAATGGGTAAAGAAATGTCAGACCCCAATGGCAGGTCAGCGTGTGCAAGCACTGTATATACCATGAAAACATTATCCTAGAAGCTGCGCTGGTACCTGGTACCACAATATATAACATCTGGACCTTCTGCTCCATGACTCGTCCCTCACACGAGAGGAGATTAGTATATTACAGGAAGATGTTTCTCCAGATCAAGGAGAGGATGAAATTCCTTGTCAGAACCTCCCAAGCTGTGGACCTGACTAACTCATAAAAATATGGCCTCCACAAGTGGGGTGTCACTGGCATCAATGAGAAGGATCATACAACTCCATCAGGATAAAAACACTACAGAGTGCAGCAGAAGATGAAGGTTGTTCCCAGTCAGCTCTGTATAAAATATTGAACAAGTATAATGAGAATGGGAAGGTTATTAGACGAGAACATACGAGAAGAGCGAGGGAGACGTCACAGCGTTGGGACCGAAAACTCCCAGCAACATGTGCAACACAACCAATGGAGGAGACAGGAATCAATGGGGAGATGTTCAAAGACTGGTTAATTCTGACAAAGTGTAAATTTTAGACATGTGCAATTCGGTTCGGCACAAATGTAAAATTTACCGAACTTTGCCGTTTTCGTGCATTCGGGCCGTTCCGAATGCACAAAAACATATTTTGAATATTTCCGAATAGCAACGATAAAATGAATAGCAAATGCATTCGTTATCCGAAAACAAATGCGTTAATTATTTACCGAATGCATGCGGTAAAAAAACGAAAGTAAAGAATTCTTTCTAATTTTTTTATTGTTCCTTGCGCTACACTGTTTCTGATTGTTAGTTATTGTTTTACTGTTACTAGGGTGCCTCCAGCTGTTGCAAAACTACAACACCCACCCAGCATGCGGCGGTCTGGGCATGCTGGGAGCTGTAGTTTTGCAACAGCTGGAGGAACACTTTGGCTAACACACGCATTCGCGCAATGCTTTTTAATTCATTTTCAAATTCCGCTGGCTTTTGTCAGAAATGGGTGACCAGGTCAATGACATGCATAGTAATTGCCGTGGGAACATTTTTCATTCATAAAACTGCAGGCTTAATTGGATAATTGCCGTGTAGAACGCTTAGGACACCAAACATTCTACACGGCAATTATCCAATTAAGTCTGCGGTTTTATGAATGAAAAATGTTCCCACGGCAATTACTATGCATGTCATTGACCTCAATCACCCAACGATCAAACATATCGATCAAACACATCAATCATTCATACAGCATTCATTCATTTACTCATTCATTCATTCATTCATTTACTCATTCATTCATTCATTTACTCATTCATTCATTCATTCATATACTCATTCATTCATTCATATACTCATTCATTCATTCATTCATTTACTCATTCATTCATATACTCATTCATTCATTCATTCATTCAACATTACATTATGTATTAATATAAATCACATAAAATTATATTATCTTACCTGTCTTCCAATGTTCCGATCTCTGCGGCGGCCATCTTTTCCTGCACACACTCCCGATAAGGGTCCCCTGCTTAAAAAAGATTTACCCGAATGTACCCGAATACAGAATGTATACGAAAAATCAAACCCACCCGAATAAGAATGTATCCGAAAAAAATCAAATCCAGACACCCGAATACCGAATATATCCGAAAAAAATTAACCCACCGGACACCTGAATACCAAATGTATCCGAAAAAAAAATGAAACCTGGACACCCGAATACCGAAAGTATCTGAAAATAAAAACTGAAAATATTGCTGAACCGAAAATTTTATAAAAAAAACGAAACGAAAAAAAAAAAACGAACATTTTTCTTCTGCACATGTCTAGTAAATTTAGGCATGCAGTAAAAGATTGCGCCAGATTATTAACTGCGTATCAGGTTAGTTGAAAATCTTGAACATCTTACTCTGTCTACTTGTATTAGCTGACATAGGTAACATTGAGAATTATTTTGATACAAACTATCACTTTAAGCCCCACCCCCTTTTACTGAGGCTATTCTTATAAAAACAAGAAGGGGTGAGCATGGGGGGGGGGGGGGTGCAGGGGGTTGGGGTGGACTGTAAGATATTAAGAATCCAGGAGGATGAAGGAAAGTGATATCACCGATCAGTCCCTGAGGAGATGATTGCCAAACAAGAAAAAGAGGCGCACACCAATAATTACACAATATATACTTTTATTACATCACATAGAAAAATAAGCTGTGTATGTATCAAGATTAAAAACAATAAAAATATGGGAGCAATACACCACGGAGGAGCCCCAGACACCAGGAGAATCCCCTGAAGGGACACCCTCAATCCCGACGTACAGATAACACGAATACTCCCTGATTACCTAGAACCCCAATACAGGAAAACCAATAATAATGTAGAAATTGCACAAGTCATAGCAGCAATAATTGACAAACAGAGAAGTAACAAACAATGTCAAGACGTATAACAAAATCTGTATTATACCGTCACCCCTGTGGGGACCATTTCTGGGGGGACACCCGCTCCTGTACCTACCATGTGATGTATCACTAATGTCCTTCTCTCCCTTGTGATCAGATAGGCTAACACCATTACTAACTTGTGACTACCGGTATTGTGGTTTTACATTATTTAGCCATTGTTGCCACTATTCGCACTGTTTTGTACAGATTTTATTATACGACTTGACATTGTTTGTTACTTCTCTGTTTGTCAATTATTGCTGCTATGACTTGTGCAATTTCTACATTATTATTGGTTTTCCTGTATTGGGGTTCTAGGTAATCAGGGAGTATTCGTGTTATCTGTACGTCGGGATTGAAAGTGTCCCTTCAGGGGATTCTCCTGGTGTCTGGGGGTCCCCCCGTGGCGTTGGGAGACCATGTATTTACTGGCTCCCATATTTTAATTGTTTTTAATCTTGATACATACACAGTTTCTTTTTCTATTTGATTTAACCCCTTAAGGACTCAGACCATTTTGGCCTTAAGGACGCAGACAATTTAATTTTTACGTTTTAATTTTTTCCTTCTCGCCTTCAAAAAATCATAACTCTTTTATATTTTCATCCACAGACTAGTATGATGGCTTGTTTTTTGCGTGACCAGTTGTCCGTTGTAATGCCATCACTCACTTTTACCATTAAATGTATGGCGCAACCAAAAAAATACTATTTGTGTGGTGAAATTAAAAAGAAAACCGCAATTTTGCTAATTTTGGAAGGTTTTCGTGTTCTTTATTCTTTGGATCAATACGATTAAAATGATACCCATGATAACATACTTTTCTGTTACTGTTGCGCAAACTTTTTAGCCAAATTAGTACGTTTAAAATCCCCCTATTTTGAAGACCTATAACTTTTAAATTTTTCCGTATAAGCGGCAGTATGAGGCCTCATTTTTTGCACCGTGATCTGTACTTTTTATTTATACCATATTTGCTTATATAGAACGTTTAATCAATTTTTTATGAATTTTTTTGAGAATAAAATGTTATAAAAAAGCATCTATTTTGGACTTTTATTTTGGAATTTATTTTTACGTTCACGCCGTTCACCGTACGGTATCATTAACATTTTATTTTATTAGTTCAGATATTTATGCACGTGGCGATACCAAATAAGTACATAAAATATTTTTTAACACTTTTTGGTGGGTGAAATAGGGAAAATGGGACAATTTAAATTTTTATTGGGGGAGGGGGTTTTTGACATTTTTTTTTACTTTTATTTTTACACTTTTTATGTCCCCATAGGGGACTATTTATAGCAATCACTCAATTACTAATACTGTTCAGTGCTATGGATAGGACATAGCACTGATCAGTATTATCGGTCATCAGAGCAGAAGACGCCGGTAAGGCAGCGGAGCCAGGTGAGGGGACCTCCGTCTGCTGTGCTGGATGATTGGATCGCCGCGGCAGCGAGGCGGGCGATCTGATCATCCATTTTAGTGACCGCGATGCTGCAGATGCCGTGATCTGTATTGATCACGGCATCTGAGGGGTTAATGTCTGACATCCGCGGGATCGCCGGTGTCCACCATTACGGGCGGGTCCCTGGCTGCGATCAGCAGCCGGGACCTGCCGCGCATGATCCGAGCATCGCTCCGATGCTCGCGGTTATGTATAGGACGTAAATGTACGTCCTGGTGCGGTAAGTACCAGCTCACCAGACGTACATTTACGGCGCTCGTCGTTAAGGGGTTAACAAAAGTATATATTGCATATTTTGTGGTGTGCGCCTCTGTGTGCTTTTGCTTTTTCTTGTTTGCCAATTGTTCTGATTCGGAAGCACTGATAGCGCCCAGGTTGTGATATATCCAGGTTGAGGCCACTTCTCTTACTATATACCTGAGGAGATGATGTCTACACTCATTCTTAGAATATACATTTTCTATATACGCTTCTGCATCACATTTATTGTGCTAAAACAAGAATCGGGGTCAGTAAGACATATTACATTTTGGTGATTTAGGCGGGATGTCGGTATAAATATTGTATAATCTTTACCCTTCAGTATAGAGCAGAGTCAAGGACACTTAGGTTATTGTAATGGGGGGGGGGGGGGGGGGGCTATGGAGTGATGTCATCAATCAGCCCCCGATCTGCATCAACTGAGGAGATAGAACAGAACTTCAGCACATTGTTTGGTGACATATCGGGGAATCCATCCTTCTGGTTTCCAAACTTTGATCTTCCAGATATTGCAAAACTATGACTCCCAGCATGCCTGGACAGCCATTGGCCAGATAAAAATACTACAGCACAGTGTGGGGGGAAGGGGGGGACAGCCATTGGCCAGGTAAAAATACTACAGCACAGTGTGGGGGGAAGGGGGGGACAGCCATTGGCCAGGTAAAAATACTACAGCACAGTGTGGGGGGAAGGGGGGGACAGCCATTGGCCAGATAAAAATACTACAGCACAGTGTGGGGGGAAGGGGGGGACAGCCATTGGCCAGGTAAAAATACTACAGCACAGTGTGGGGGGAAGGGGGGGACAGCCATTGGCCAGGTAAAAATACTACAGCACAGTGTGGGGGGAAGGGGGGGACAGCCATTGGCCAGGTAAAAATACTACAGCACAGTGTGGGGGGAAGGGGGGGACAGCCATTGGCCAGGTAAAAATACTACAGCACAGTGTGGGGGGAAGGGGGGGACAGCCATTGGCCAGGTAAAAATACTACAGCACAGTGTGGGGGGAAGGGGGGGACAGCCATTGGCCAGATAAAAATACTACAGCACAGTGTGGGGGGAAGGGGGGACAGCCATTGGCCAGATAAAAATACTACAGCACAGTGTGGGGGGAAGGGGGGACAGCCATTGGCCAGATAAAAATACTACAGCACAGTGTGGGGGGAAGGGGGGACAGCCATTGGCCAGATAAAAATACTACAGCACAGTGTGGGGGGAAGGGGGGGACAGCCATTGGCCAGATAAAAATACTACAGCACAGTGTGGGGGGAAGGGGGGACAGCCATTGGCCAGGTAAAAATACTACAGCACAGTGTGGGGGGAAGGGGGGACAGCCATTGGCCAGGTAAAAATACTACAGCACAGTGTGGGGGGAAGGGGGGACAGCCATTGGCCAGATAAAAATACTACAGCACAGTGTGGGGGGAAGGGGAGACAGCCATTGGCCAGATAAAAATACTACAGCACAGTGTGGGGGGAAGGGGAGACAGCCATTGGCCAGATAAAAATACTACAGCACAGTGTGGGGGGAAGGGGGGACAGCCATTGGCCAGATAAAAATACTACAGCACAGTGTGGGGGGGGGGGGGGGGGTCAGAGAGGGGGGGTGATGTGGTACAGGGGAGATAAAGGGGGGGGGGAATTATAGCATAGTGGGGGTCAGAGAGGGGGGGTGATGTGGTACAGGGGAGATAAAGGGGGGGAATTATAGCATAGTGGGGGTCAGAGGAAGGGGAGATTTGGCACAGGGAAGTGAAGGCTATCTTCAAACAGCGGAATTCCACAATTCCGCTCAAATTCCATTTTAATGGGGGTGATGAATTGAAATGTTTGGAAAACTCTAGAAGGGCCACAGTATCATTTCTGGCAGGGACTGTAAGTCACCAGGGGGCACATACTTACAATGTTTCGGGATTTCTCTTGGTGAAATAAAAGCTTTGCGGATGAAGCTTCGTGACAATGTGACTTCTAGGTCATAAATCCTCTGAGGAGACGGAACCGAATAAGAAGCGAAATAATTGGCCCTAATCCGGCATCGCCCCGCGCGGCCTCCACTCATTGTCTTTACAACTCTACAGCATTAGGAACTTAATCTGATTTATTAATGATTCCGGCGGCGATATTGGGAAACATTAATAAATATCCTCGGAAAAACATCCATTTCATTATTGTTCCATTAGAATTTCCACATTAATTCTGAGGATCCTGTTTAGTTTCCTCTTCTCTTTTTACCACATTCGGCTCTTGGAAGTTTATTTTCTTTATTTTTGGTTTATTTGTGAATATTCATTAAACTGTTAGAGTTCGGTCATTTATATTGTCGCGGATCGTGCTGCTTCTGAACATGATGTATTCATTACTGATATCACAAAAAGGAGCAAAAGTAGAAAAAAAACATCATGGAGGAAAAGAGGGAAGACGCCACCGTATGAGACGCGGGAGCGAGAGGGTTTGTAGAATCTACTTCTCAAGTAATTGTTGTATTTTATACTTCTGCAGATATTTTGTTATCGTTTCTTGTGAATCTGACAAGGAACACCCACTGACCCCTGAACCCACAGATACACAGGGGACACCCACTGACCCCTGAACCCACAGATACACAGGGGACACCCACTGAACCCCGAACCCACAGATACACAGGGGACACCCACTGACCCCTGAACCCACAGATATACAGGGGACACCCACTAAACCCTGAACCCACATCTACACAGGGGACACCCACTGAACCCCGAACCCACAGATACACAGGGGACACCCACTAAACCCTGAACCCATATCTACACAGGGGACACCCACTAAACCCTGAACCCACAGATACACAGGGGACACCCACTGAACCTTGAACCCACAGATACACAGGGGACACCCACTGAACCCTGAACCCACAGATACACAGGGGACACCCACTAAACCCTGAACCCACAGATACACAGGGGACACCCACTGAACCTTGAACCCACAGATACACAGGGGACACCCACTGAACCCCGAACCCACAGATACACAGGGGACACCCACTAAACCCTGAACCCACAGATACACAGGGGACACCCACTAAACCCTAAACCCACAGATACACAGGGGACACCCACTGAACCCCGAACCCACAGATACACAGGGAACACCCACTAAACCCTGAACCCACAGATACACAGGGGACACCCACTGAACCCTGAACCCACAGATACACAGGGGACACCCACTGAACCCTGAACCCACAGATACACAGGGGACACCCACTAAACCCTGAACCCACAGATACACAGGGGACACCCACTAAACCCTGAACCCACAGATACACAGGGGACACCCACTGACCCCTGAACCCACAGATACACAGGGGACACCCACTAAACCCTGAACCCACAGATACACAGGGGAAACCCACTGAACCCTGAACCCACAGATACACAGGGGACACCCACTAAACCCTGAACCCACAGATACACAGGGGACACCCACTAAACCCTGAACCCGCAGATACACAGGAGACACCCACTGAACCCTGAACCCACAGATACAGAGGGGACACCCACTGAACCCTGAACCCACAGATACACAGGGGACACCCACTAAACACTGAACCCACAGATACACAGGGGACACCCACTGACCCCTGAACCCACAGATACACAGGAGACACCCACTAAACCCTGAACCCACAGATACACAGGGGACACCCACTAAACCCTGAACCCACAGATACACAGGGGACACCCACTAAACCCTGAACCCACAGATACACAGAGGACACCCACTGAACCCTGAACCCACAGATACACAGAGGACACCCACTGAACCCTGAACCCACAGATACACAGGAGACACCCACTGACCCCTGAACCCACAGATACACAGAGGACACCCACTGACCCCTGAACCCACAGATACACAGGGGACACCCACTGAACCCTGAACCCACAGATACACAGGAGACACCCACTGACCCCTGAACCTACAGATACACAGGGGACACCCACTAAACCCTGAACCCACAGATACACAGGGGACACCCACTAAACCCTGAACCTACAGATACACAGGGGACACCCACTGACCCCCGAACCCACAGATACACAGGGGACACCCACTGAACCCTGAACCCACAGATACACAGGGGACACCCACTGACCCCTGAACCCACAGATACACAGGGGACACCCACTGACCCCTGAACCCACAGATACACAGGAGACACCCACTGACCTCTGAACCCACAGATACACAGGAGACACCCACTGAACCCTGAACCCACAGATACACAGGGGACACCCACTGAACCCCGAACCCACAGATACACAGGGAACACCCACTAAACCCTGAACCCACAGATACACAGGGGACACCCACTGAACCCTGAACCCACAGATACACAGGGGACACCCACTAAACCCTGAACCCACAGATACACAGGGGACACCCACTAAACCCTGAACCCACAGATACACAGGGGACACCCACTGAACCCTGAACCCACAGATACACAGGGGACACCCACTAAACCCTGAACCCACAGATACACAGGAGACACCCACTAAACCCTGAACCCATAGATACACAGGGGACACCCACTGACCCCTGAACCCACAGATACACAGGGGACACCCACTAAACCCTGAACCCACAGATACACAGGGGACACCCACTGAACCCTGAACCCACAGATACACAGGGGACACCCACTAAACCCTGAACCCACAGATACACAGGGGACACCCACTAAACCCTGAACCCGCAGATACACAGGAGACACCCACTGAACCCTGAACCCACAGATACAGAGGGGACACCCACTGAACCCTGAACCCACAGATACACAGGGGACACCCACTAAACCCTGAACCCACAGATACACAGGGGACACCCACTGACCCCTGAACCCACAGATACACAGGAGACACCCACTAAACCCTGAACCCACAGATACACAGGAGACACCCACTAAACCCTGAACCCACAGATACACAGAGGACACCCACTGAACCCTGAACCCACAGATACACAGAGGACACCCACTGAACCCTGAACCCACAGATACACAGGAGACACCCACTGACCCCTGAACCCACAGATACACAGAGGACACCCACTGACCCCTGAACCCACAGATACACAGGGGACACCCACTGAACCCTGAACCCACAGATACACAGGAGACACCCACTGACCCCTGAACCTACAGATACACAGGGGACACCCACTAAACCCTGAACCCACAGATACACAGGGGACACCCACTAAACCCTGAACCTACAGATACACAGGGGACACCCACTGACCCCCGAACCCACAGATACACAGGGGACACCCACTGAACCCTGAACCCACAGATACACAGGGGACACCCACTGACCCCTGAACCCACAGATACACAGGGGACACCCGCTGACCCCTGAACCCACAGATACACAGGAGACAACCACTGACCTCTGAACCCACAGATACACAGGAGACACCCACTGAACCCTGAACCCACAGATACACAGGGGACACCCACTAAACCCTGAACCCACAGATACACAGGGGACACCCACTAAACCCTGAACCCACAGATACACAGGGGACACCCACTAAACCCTGAACCCACAGATACACAGAGGACACCCACTGAACCCTGAACCCACAGATACACAGGGGACACCCACTAAACCCTGAACCCACAGATACACAGGGGACACCCACTGAACCCTGAACCCACAGATACACAGGAGACACCCACTGAACCCTGAACCCACAGATAGGCAGGGGACACCCACTAAACCCTGAACCCACAGATACAGAGGGAACACCCACTGAACCCTGAACCCACAGATACACAGGGGACACCCACTGAACCCTGAACCCACAGATACACAGGGGACACCCACTGAACCCTGAACCCGCAGATACACAGGGGACACCCACTGAACCCTGAACCCACAGATACACAGGGGACACCCACTAAACCCTGAACCCGCAGATACACAGGGGACACCCACTGAACCCTGAACCCACAGATACACAGGAGACACCCACTGAACCCTGAACCCACAGATACACAGGGGACACCCACTGAACCCTGAACCCACAGATACACAGGGGACACCCACTGAACCCTGAACCCGCAGATACACAGGGGACACCCACTGAACCCTGAACCCACAGATACACAGGGGACACCCACTAAACCCTGAACCCGCAGATACACAGGGGACACCCACTGAACCCTGAACCCACAGATACACAGGAGACACCCACTGAACCCTGAACCCACAGATACACAGGGGACACCCACTGAACCCTGAACCCACAGATGCACAGGGGACACCCACTGAACCCTGAACCCGCAGATACACAGGGGACACCCACTGAACCCTGAACCCACAGATACACAGGGGACACCCACTAAACCCTGAACCCGCAGATACACAGGGGACACCCACTAAACCCTGAACCCACAGATACACAGGGGACACCCACTAAACCCTGAACCCACAGATACACAGGGGACACCCACTGAACCCTGAACCCACAGATACACAGGAGACACCCACTAAACCCTGAACCCACAGCTACACAGGAGACACCCACTAAACCCTGAACCCGCAGATACACAGGAGACACCCACTGAACCCTGAAACCACAGATACACAGGGGACACCCACTGAACCCTGAACCCACAGCTACACAGGAGACACCCACTAAACCCTGAACCCACAGATACACAGGAGACACCCACTGAACCCTGAACCCACAGATACATAGGGGACACCCACTGAACCCTGAACCCGCAGATACACAGGAGACACCCACTGAACCCTGAACCCACAGATACACAGGGGACACCAACTAAACCCTGAACCCACAGATACACAGGGGACACCCACTGAACCCTGAACCTACAGATACACAGGGGACACCCACTGAACCCTGAACCCACCGATACACAGGGGACACCCACTAAACCCTGAACCCACAGATACACAGGGAACACCCACTAAACCCTGAACCCACAGATACACAGGAGACACCACTAAACCCTGAACCCACAGATACACATGGGACACCCACTGAACCCTGAACCTACAGATACACAGGGGACACCCACTAAACCCTGAACCCGCAGATACACAGGGGACACCCACTAAACCCTGAACCCACAGATACACAGGGAACACCCACTAAACCCTGAACCCACAGATACACAGGAGACACCCACTAAACCCTGAACCCACAGATACACAGGAGACACCCACTGAACCCTGAACCCACAGATACACAGGGGACACCCACTGAACCCTGAACCCGCAGATACACAGAGGACACCCACTGAACCCTGAACCTACAGATACACAGGGGACACCGACTAAACCCTGAACCCACAGATACACAGGGGGACACCCACTGACCCCTGAACCCACAGATACACAGGGAACACCCACTGAACCCTGAACCCAAAGATACACAGGGGACACCCACTGAACCCTGAACCCACAGATACACAGGGGACACCCACTAAACCCTGAACCCACAGATACACAGAGGACACCCACTGAACCCTGAACCCACAGATACACAGGGGACACCCACTAAACCCTGAACCCACAGATACACAGGGGACACCCACTAAACCCTGAACCCACAGATACACAGGGGACACCCACTAAACCCTGAACCCACAGATACACAGGAGACACCCACTAAACCCTGAACCCGCAGATACACAGGGGACACCCACTGAACCCTGAACCCACAGATACACAGGGGACACCCACTAAACCCTGAACCCACAGATACACAGAGGACATCCACTGAACCCTGAACCTACAGATACACAGGGGACACCCACTAAACCCTGAACCCGCAGATACACAGGAGACACCCACTGAACCCTGAAACCACAGATACACAGGGGACACCCACTGAACCCTGAACCCACAGCTACACAGGAGACACCCACTAAACCCTGAACCCACAGATACACAGGAGACACCCACTGAACCCTGAACCCACAGATACATAGGGGACACCCACTGAACCCTGAACCCGCAGATACACAGGAGACACCCACTGAACCCTGAACCCACAGATACACAGGGGACACCAACTAAACCCTGAACCCACAGATACACAGGGGACACCCACTGAACCCTGAACCTACAGATACACAGGGGACACCCACTGAACCCTGAACCCACCGATACACAGGGGACACCCACTAAACCCTGAACCCACAGATACACAGGGAACACCCACTAAACCCTGAACCCACAGATACACAGGGGACACCCACTGAACCCTGAACCTACAGATACACAGGGGACACCCACTAAACCCTGAACCCGCAGATACACAGGGGACACCCACTAAACCCTGAACCCACAGATACACAGGGAACACCCACTAAACCCTGAACCCACAGATACACAGGAGACACCCACTAAACCCTGAACCCACAGATACACAGGAGACACCCACTGAACCCTGAACCCACAGATACACAGGGGACACCCACTGAACCCTGAACCCGCAGATACACAGAGGACACCCACTGAACCCTGAACCTACAGATACACAGGGGACACCGACTAAACCCTGAACCCACAGATACACAGGGGACACCCACTGATCCCTGAACCCACAGATACACAGGGAACACCCACTGAACCCTGAACCCAAAGATACACAGGGGACACCCACTGAACCCTGAACCCACAGATACACAGGGGACACCCACTAAACCCTGAACCCACAGATACACAGAGGACACCCACTGAACCCTGAACCCACAGATACACAGGGGACACCCACTAAACCCTGAACCCACAGATACACAGGGGACACCCACTAAACCCTGAACCCACAGATACACAGGGGACACCCAATAAACCCTGAACCCACAGATACACAGGAGACACCCACTAAACCCTGAACCCGCAGATACACAGGGGACACCCACTGAACCCTGAACCCACAGATACACAGGGGACACCCACTAAACCCTGAACCCACAGATACACAGAGGGCACCCACTGAACCCTGAACCTACAGATACACAGGGGACACCCACTGAACCCTGAACCCACAGATACACAGGAGACACCCACTAAACCCTGAACCCACAGATACACAGGGGGACACCCACTAAACCCTGAACCCACAGATACACAGGAGACACCCACTGAACCCTGAACCCACAGATACACAGAGGACACCCACTAAACCCTGAACCCGCAGATACACAGGGGGCACCCACTAAACCCTGAACCCACAGATACACAGGGGACACACACTAAACCCTGAACCCACAGATACACAGGAGACACCCACTGAACCCTGAACCCACAGATACACAGAGGACCCCCACTAAACCCTGAACCCACAGATACACAGGGGACACACACTAAACCCTGAACCCACAGATACACAGGAGACACCCACTAAACCCTGAACCCACAGATACACAGGGGACACCCACAAAACACTAGACCCACAGATACACAGGGAAAACCCACTAAACCATGAACCCACAGATACACAGGGGACACCCACTAAACCCTGAACCCGCAGATACACAGGGGACACCCACTGAACCCTGAACCCACAGATACACAGGGGACACCCACTGAACCCTGAACCCACAGATACACAGGGGACACCCACTAAACCCTGAACCTACAGATACACAGGAGACACCCACTGAACCCTGAACCCACAGATACACAGGGGACACCCACTGAACCCTGAACCTACAGATACACAGGAGACACCCACTGAGCCCTGAACCCACAGTTACACAGGGGACACCCACTGAACCCTGAACCCGCAGCTACACAGGGGACACCCACTAAACCCTGAACCCGCAGATACACAGAGGACACCCACTAAACCCTGAACCCACAGATACACAGGGGACACCCACTGAACCCTGAACCTACAGATACACAGGGGACACCCACTAAACCCTGAACCCACAGTTACACAGGGGACACCCACTGAACCCTGAACCTACAGATACACAGGGGACACCCACTGAACCCTGAACCCACAGATACACAGGGGACACCCACTAAACCCTGAACCCGCAGCTACACAGGAGACACCCACTGAACCCTGAACCCACAGATACACAGGGGACACCCACTGAGCCCTGAACCCCCAGCTACACAGAGGACACCCACTAAACCCTGAAACCACAGATACACAGGGGACACCCACAGAACCCTGAACCCACAGATACACAGGAGACACCCACTGAACCCTGAACGCACAGATACACAAGGAACACCCACTGAACCCTGAACCCACAGATACACAGGGGACACCCACTAAACCCTAGACCCACAGATACACAGGGGACACCCACTGACCCCTGAACCCACAGATACACAGGGGACACCCACTGAGCCCTGAACCCCCAGCTACACAGGGGACACCCACTAAACCCTGAAACCACAGATACACAGGGGACACCCACTGAACCCTGAACCCACAGATACACAGGAGACACCCACTAAACCCTGAACCCACAGATACACAGGGGACACCCACTGAACCCTGAACCCACAGATACACAGGGGACACCCACTGAACCCTGAACCCACAGATACACAGGGGACACCCACTGAACCCTGAACCCACAGATACACAGGGGACACCCACTGAGCCCTGAACCCCCAGCTACACAGGGGACACCCACTAAACCCTGAAACCACAGATACACAGGGGACACCCACAGAACCCTGAACCCACAGATACACAGGGGACACCCACTGAACCCTGAACCCGCAGCTACACAGGGGACACCCACTAAACCCTGAACCTACAGATACACAGGGGACACCCACTGAGCCCTGAACCCACAGATACACAGGGGACACCCACTAAACCCTGAACCCACAGATACACAGGGAACACCCACTAAACCCTGAACCCGCAGATACACAGGGGACACCCACTGAACCCTGAACCCGCAGCTACACAGGAGACACCCACTGAACCCTGAACCCGCAGATACACAGGGGACACCCACTAAACCCTGACCCGCAGATACACAGGGGACACCCACTAAACCCTGAACCCACAGATACACAGGGGACACCCACTGAATCCTGAACCCACAGATACACAGGGGACACCCACTGAACCCTGAACCCACAGATATAGAGGGGACACCCACTTAACCCTGAACCCGCAGCTACACAGGGAGACACCCACTAAACCCTGAACCCACAGATACACAGGGGACACCCACTAAACCCTGAACCCACAGATACACAGGAGACACCCACTAAACCCTGAACCCACAGATACACAGGGGACACCCACTGAACCCTGAACCCACAGATACACAGGAGACATCCACTGAACCCTGAACCCACAGATACACAGGGGACACCCACTGAACCCTGAACCCACAGATACACAGGGGACACCCACTGAGCCCTGAACCCCCAGCTACACAGGGGACACCCACTAAACTCTGAAACCACAGATACACAGGGGACACCCACTGAACCCTGAACCCACAGATACACAGGGGATACCCACTGAACCCTGAACCCGCAGCTACACAGGGGACACCCACTAAACCCTGAACCTACAGATACACAGGGGACACCCACTAAACCCTGAACCCACAGATACACAGGGGACACCCACTGAATCCTGAACCCACAGATACACAGGGGACACCCACTAAACCCTGAACCCACAGATACACAGGGGACACCCACTAAACCCTGAACCTACAGATACACAGGAGACACCCACTGAACCCTGAACCCACAGATACACAGGGGACACCCACTGAGCCCTGAACCCACAGATACACAGAGGACCCCCACTAAACCCTGAAACCACAGATACACAGGGGACACCCACTGAACCCTGAACCCACAGATACACAGGGGACACCCACTGAACCCTGAACCCACAGATACACAGGGGACACCCACTAAACCCTGAACCCGCAGATACACAGGGGACATCCACTGAACCCTGAACACGCAGATACACAGGAGACACCCACTGAACCCTGAACCCACAGATACACAGGGGACACCCACTAAACCCTGAACCCACAGATACACAGGGGACACCCACTGAACCCTGAACCCACAGATACACAGGGGACACCCACTAAACCCTGAACCCACAGATACACAGGGGACACCCACTGATCCCTGAACCCACAGATACACAGGGGACACCCACTGAACCCTGAACCCACAGATACACAGGGGACACCCACTGAACCCTGAACCCACAGATACACAGAGGACACCCACTAAACCCTGAACCCACAGATACACAGAGGACACCCACTGAACCCTGAACACGCAGATACACAGGAGACACCCACTGAACCCTGAACCCACAGATACACAGGGGACACCCACTGAACCCTTAACCCACAGATACACAGGGGACACCCACTGAACCCTGAACCCACAGATACACAGGGGACACCCACTAAACCCTGAACCCACAGATACACAGGGGACACCCACTGAACCCTGAACCCGCAGATACACAGGAGACACCCACTTAACCCTGAACCCACAGATACACAGGCGACACCCACTAAACCCTGAACCCACAGATACACAGGGGACACCCACTGAACCCTGAACCCACAGATACACAGGAGACACCCACTAAACCCTGAACCCACAGATACACAGGGGACACCCACTAAACCCTGAACCCACAGATACACAGGGGACACCCACTAAACCCTGAACCCACAGATACACAGGAGACACCCACTTAACCCTGAACCCACAGATACACAGGGGACACCCACTGAACCCTGAACCCACAGATACACAGGGGAAAACCACTGAACCCTGAACCCACAGATACACAGGGGACACCCACTAAACCCTGAACCCACAGATACACAGGGGACACCCACTGATCCCTGAACCCACAGATACACAGGGGACACCCACTGAACCCTGAACCCACAGATACACAGGGGACACCCACTGAACCCTGAACCCACAGATACACAGAGGACACCCACTAAACCCTGAACCCACAGATACACAGAGGACACCCACTGAACCCTGAACACGCAGATACACAGGAGACACCCACTGAACCCTGAACCCACAGATACACAGGGGACACCCACTGAACCCTTAACCCACAGATACACAGGGGACACCCACTGAACCCTGAACCCACAGATACACAGGGGACACCCACTAAACCCTGAACCCACAGATACACAGGGGACACCCACTGAACCCTGAACCCGCAGATACACAGGAGACACCCACTGAACCCTGAACCCACAGATACACAGGGGACACCCACTAAACCCTGATCCCACAGATACACAGGGGACACCCACTAAACCCTGAACCCACAGATACACAGGGGACACCCACTAAACCCTGAACCCACAGATACACAGGAGACACCCACTAAACCCTGAACCCACAGATACACAGGGGACACCCACTGAACCCTGAACCCACAGATACACAGGGGACACCCACTGAACCCTGAACCTGCATCTACACAGGGGACACCCACTGAACCTTGAACCCACAGATACACAGGGGACACCCACTGAACCCTGAACCCACAGCTACACAGGGGACACCCACTAAACCCTGAACCCGCATCTACACAGGGGACACCCACTGAACCCTGAACCCGCATCTACACAGGGGACACCCACTGAACCCTGAAACGGCTGCTACACAGGGGACACCCACTGAACCCTGAACCCGCAGATACAAAGGAGACACCCACTGAACCCTGAACCCGCAGCTAAACAGGGGACACCCACTGAACCCAGAACCCACAGCTACACAGGGGACACCCACTGAACCCTGAACCCGCATCTACACAGGAGACACCCACTAAAACCCTGAACCCACAGATACACAGGGGACACCCATTGAACCCTGAACCCGCATCTACACAGGAGACACCCACTGAACCCTGAACCCGCATCTACACAGGGGACACCCACTGAACCCTGAACCCACAGATACACAGGGGACACCCACTGAACCCTGAACCCGCAGCTATACATGGGACACCCACTGAACCCTGAACCCACAGATACACAGGGGACACCCACTGAACCCTGAACCCGCAGCTTTACATGGGACACCCACTAAACCCTCAACCCGCAGATACACAGGGGACACCCACTAAACCCTCAACCCGCAGCTACACAGGGGACACCCACTGAACCCTGAACCCACAGCTACACAGGGGACACCCACTAAACCCTGAACCCACAGATACACAGGGGACACCCACTGAACCCTGAACCCACAGCTACACAGGGGACACCCACTAAACCCTGAACCCGCATCTACACAGGGGACACCCACTGAACCCTGAACCCGCATCTACACAGGGGACACCCACTAAACCCTGAACCCACAGATACACAGGGGACACACACTGAGCCCTGAACCCACAGATACACAGGGGACACCCACTGAACCCTGAACCCGCATCTACACAGGGGACACCCACTGAACCTTGAACCCGCATCTACACAGGGGACACCCACTAAACCCTGAACCCACAGATACACAGGGGACACACACTGAGCCCTGAACCCGCAGCTACACAAGGGACACCCACTGAACCCTGAACCCGCAGATACACAGAGGACACCCACTGAACCCTGAACCTACAGATACACAGGGGACACCGACTAAACCCTGAACCCACAGATACACAGGGGACACCCACTGACCCCTGAACCCACAGATACACAGGGAACACCCACTGAACCCTGAACCCAAAGATACACAGGGGACACCCACTGAACCCTGAACCCACAGATACACAGGGGACACCCACTAAACCCTGAACCCACAGATACACAGAGGACACCCACTGAACCCTGAACCCACAGATACACAGGGGACACCCACTAAACCCTGAACCCACAGATACACAGAGGACACCCACTGAACCCTGAACCCACAGATACACAGGGGACACCCACTAAACCCTGAACCCACAGATACACAGGGGACACCCACTGACCCCTGAACCCACAGATACACAGGGAACACCCACTGAACCCTGAACCCAAAGATACACAGGGGACACCCACTGAACCCTGAACCCACAGATACACAGGGGACACCCACTAAACCCTGAACCCACAGATACACAGAGGACACCCACTGAACCCTGAACCCACAGATACACAGGGGACACCCACTAAACCCTGAACCCACAGATACACAGGGGACACCCACTGAACCCTGAACCCACAGATACACAGGAGACACCCACTAAACCCTGAACCCGCAGATACACAGGGGACACCCACTGAACCCTGAACCCACAGATACACAGGGGACACCCACTAAACCCTGAACCCACAGATACACAGAGGACACCCACTGAACCCTGAACCTACAGATACACAGGGGACACCCACAAAACCCTGAACCCGCAGATACACAGGAGACACCCACTGAACCCTGAAACCACAGATACACAGGGGACACCCACTGAACCCTGAACCCACAGCTACACAGGAGACACCCACTAAACCCTGAACCCACAGATACACAGGAGACACCCACTGAACCCTGAACCCACAGATACATAGGGGACACCCACTGAACCCTGAACCCGCAGATACACAGGAGACACCCACTGAACCCTGAACCCACAGATACACAGGGGACACCAACTAAACCCTGAACCCACAGATACACAGGGGACACCCACTGAACCCTGAACCTACAGATACACAGGGGACACCCACTGAACCCTGAACCCACCGATACACAGGGGACACCCACTAAACCCTGAACCCACAGATACACAGGGAACACCCACTAAACCCTGAACCCACAGATACACAGGAGACACCACTAAACCCTGAACCCACAGATACACATGGGACACCCACTGAACCCTGAACCTACAGATACACAGGGGACACCCACTAAACCCTGAACCCGCAGATACACAGGGGACACCCACTAAACCCTGAACCCACAGATACACAGGGAACACCCACTAAACCCTGAACCCACAGATACACAGGAGACACCCACTAAACCCTGAACCCACAGATACACAGGAGACACCCACTGAACCCTGAACCCACAGATACACAGGGGACACCAACTGAACCCTGAACCCGCAGATACACAGAGGACACCCACTGAACCCTGAACCTACAGATACACAGGGGACACCGACTAAACCCTGAACCCACAGATACACAGGGGACACCCACTGATCCCTGAACCCACAGATACACAGGGAACACCCACTGAACCCTGAACCCAAGATACACAGGGGACACCCACTGAACCCTGAACCCACAGATACACAGGGGACACCCACTAAACCCTGAACCCACAGATACACAGGGGACACCCACTAAACCCTGAACCCACAGATACACAGGGGACACCCACTAAACCCTGAACCCACAGATACACAGGGGACACCCACTAAACCCTGAACCCACAGATACACAGGGGACACCCACTAAACCCTGAACCCACAGATACACAGGGGACACCCACTAAACCCTGAACCCACAGATACACAGGAGACACCCACTAAACCCTGAACCCGCAGATACACAGGGGACACCCACTGAACCCTGAACCCACAGATACACAGGGGACACCCACTAAACCCTGAACCCACAGATACACAGAGGGCACCCACTGAACCCTGAACCTACAGATACACAGGGGACACCCACTGAACCCTGAACCCACAGATACACAGGAGACACCCACTAAACCCTGAACCCACAGATACACAGGGGACACCCACTAAACCCTGAACCCGCAGATACACAGGGGACACCCACTAAACCCTGAACCCACAGATACACAGGAGACACCCACTGAACCCTGAACCCACAGATACACAGAGGACACCCACTAAACCCTGAACCCGCAGATACACAGGGGACACCCACTAAACCCTGAACCCACAGATACACAGGGGACACACACTAAACCCTGAACCCACAGATACACAGGAGACACCCACTGAACCCTGAACCCGCATCTACACAGGGGACACCCACTAAACCCTGAACCCACAGATACACAGGGAACACCCACTAAACCCTGAACCCACAGATACACAGGGGACACCCACTAAACACTAGACCCACAGATACACAGGGAAAACCCACTAAACCATGAACCCACAGATACACAGGGGACACCCACTAAACCCTGAACCCGCATCTACACAGGGGACACCCACTAAACCATGAACCCACAGATACACAGGGGACACCCACTAAACCCTGAACCCACAGATACACAGGGGACACCCACTAAACCCTGAACCCGCAGATACACAGGGGACACCCACTAAACCCTGAACCCACAGATACACAGGGGACACCCACTAAACCCTGAACCCGCAGATACACAGGGGACACCCACTGAACCCTGAACCCACAGATACACAGGGGACACCCACTAAACCCTGAACCCGCAGCTACACAGGGGACACCCACTAAACCCTGAACCCACAGATACACAGGGGACACCCACTGAACCCTGAACCCACAGATACACAGGGGACACCCACTGAACCCTGAACCCACAGATACACAGGGGACACCCACTAAACCCTGAACCGACAGATACACAGGGGACACCCACTAAACCCTGAACCTACAGATACACAGGAGACACCCACTGAACCCTGAACCCACAGATACACAGGGGACACCCACTGAACCCTGAACCTACAGATACACAGGAGACACCCACTGAGCCCTGAACTTACAGATACACAGGGAACACCCACTGAACCCTGAACCCGCAGCTACACAGGGGACACCCACTAAACCCTGAACCCGCAGATACACAGAGGACACCCACTAAACCCTGAACCCACAGATACACAGGGGACACCCACTGAACCCTGAACCTACAGATACACAGGGGACACCCACTAAACCCTGAACCCACAGTTACACAGGGGACACCCACTGAACCCTGAACCTACAGATACACAGGGGACACCCACTGAACCCTGAACCCACAGATACACAGGGGACACCCACTAAACCCTGAACCCGCAGCTACACAGGAGACACCCACTGAACCCTGAACCCACAGATACACAGGGGACACCCACTGAGCCCTGAACCCCCAGCTACACAGGCCTGAAACCACAGATACACAGGGGACACCCACAGAACCCTGAACCCACAGATACACAGGGGACACCCACTGAACCCTGAAACCCACAGATACACAGGAGACACCCACTGAACCCTGAACCCACAGATACAACAAGGAACACCCACTGAACCCTGACCCACAGATACACAGGGGACACCCACTAAACCCTAGACCCACAGATACACAGGGACACCCCACTGACCCCTGAACCCACAGATACACAGGGGACACCCACTGAGCCCTGAACCCCAGCTACACAGGGGACACCCACTAAACCCTGAAACCACAGATACACAGGGGACACCCACTGAACCCTGATCCCACAGATACACAGGAGACACCCACTAAACCCTGAACCCACAGATACACAGGGGACACCCACTGAACCCTGAACCCACAGATACACAGGGGACACCCACTGAACCCTGAACCCACAGATACACAGGGGACACCCCCCTGAACCCTGAACCCACAGATACACAGGGGACACCCACTGAGCCCCTGAACCCCCCCAGCTACACAGGGGGACACCCACTAAACCCTGAAACCACAGATACACAGGGGACACCCCACTGAACCCTGAACCCACAGATACACAGGGGACACCCACTGAACCCTGAACCCGCAGCTACACAGGGGACACCCACTAAAAACCCTGAACCTACAGATACACAGGGGACACCCCACTGAGCCCTGAACCCACAGATACACAGGGGACACCCACTAAACCCTGACCCACAGATACACAGGGAACACCCACTGAACCCTGTAACCCAGCAGATACACAGGGGACACCCACTAAAACCCTGAACCCCGCAGATACACAGGGGACACCCACTAAAACCCCTGAACCCACAGATACACAGGGGACACCCACTGAATCCTGAACCCACAGATACACAGGGGACACCCACTGAACCCTGAACCCACAGATATAGAGGGGGACACCCACTTAACCCTGAACCCGCAGCTGCACAGGAGACACCCACTAACCCTGAACCCACAGATACACAGGGGACACCCACTAAACCCTGAACCCACAGATACACAGGAGACACCCACTAAACCCCTGAACCCACAGATACACAGGGGACACCCACTGAACCCTGAACCCACAGATACACAGGAGACATCCACTGAACCCTGAACCCACAGATACACAGGGGACACCCACTGAACCCTGAACCCACAGATACACAGGGGACACCCACTAAACCCTGAAACCACAGATACACAGGGGACACCCACTGAACCCTGAACCCACAGATACACAGGGGGATACCCACTGAACCCTGAACCCGCAGCTACACAGGGGACACCCACTAAACCCTGAACCTACAGATACACAGGGACACCCACTAAACCCTGAACCCACAGATACACAGGGGACACCCACTGAATCCTGAACCCACAGATACACAGGGGACACCACTAAACCCTGAACCCACAGATACACAGGGACACCCACTAAACCCTGAACCTACAGATACACAGGAGACACCCACTGAACCCTGAACCCACAGATACACAGGGGACACCCACTGAACCCTGAACCCACAGATACACAGAGGACCCCCCACTAAACCCTGAAACCACAGATACACAGGGGACACCCACTGAACCCTGAACCCACAGATACACAGGGGACACCCACTGAACCCTGAACCCACAGATACACAGGGGACACCCACTAAACCCTGAACCCGCAGATACACAGGGGACAATCCACTGAACCCTGAACACGCAGATACACAGGAGACACCCACTGAACCCTGAACCCACAGATACACAGGGGACACCACTAAACCCTGAACCCACAGATACACAGGGGACACCCACTGAACCCCTGAACCCCACAGATACACAGGGGACACCCACTAAACCCTGAACCCACAGATACACAGGGGACACCCACTGATCCCTGAACCCACAGATACACAGGGGACACCCACTGAACCCTGAACCCACAGATACACAGGGGACACCCACTGAACCCTGAACCCACAGATACACAGAGGACACCCACTAAACCCTGAACCCACAGATACACAGAGGACACCCACTAAACCCTGAACCCACAGATACACAGGAGACACCCACTGAGCCCTGAACCCACAGATACACAGGGGACACCCACTAAACCCTGAACCCACAGATACACAGGGGACACCCACTAAACCCTGAACCCACAGATACACAGGGGACACCCACTAAACCCTGAACCCACAGATACACAGGGGACACCCACTGAACCCTGAACACGCAGATACACAGGAGACACCCACTGAACCCTGAACCCACAGATACACAGGGGACACCCACTGAACCCTTAACCCACAGATACACAGGGGACACCCACTGAACCCTGAACCCACAGATACACAGGGGACACCCACTAAACCCTGAACCCACAGATACACAGGGGACACCCACTGAACCCTGAACCCGCAGATACACAGGAGACACCCACTGAACCCTGAACCCACAGATACACAGGGGACACCCACTAAACCCTGAACCCACAGATACACAGGGGACACCCACTGAACCCTGAACCCACAGATACACAGGAGACACCCACTAAACCCTGAACCCACAGATACACAGGGGACACCCACTAAACCCTGAACCCACAGATACACAGGGGACACCCACTAAACCCTCAACCCACAGATACACAGGAGACACCCACTAAACCCTGAACCCACAGATACACAGGGGACACCCACTGAACCCTGAACCCACAGATACACAGGGGAAAACCACTGAACCCTGAACCCACAGATACACAGGGGACACCCACTAAACCCTGAACCCACAGATACACAGGGGACACCCACTGATCCCTGAACCCACAGATACACAGGGGACACCCACTGAACCCTGAACCCACAGATACACAGGGGACACCCACTGAACCCTGAACCCACAGATACACAGAGGACACCCACTGAACCCTGAACACGCAGATACACAGGAGACACCCACTGAACCCTGAACCCACAGATACACAGGGGACACCCACTGAACCCTTAACCCACAGATACACAGGGGACACCCACTGAACCCTGAACCCACAGATACACAGGGGACACCCACTAAACCCTGAACCCACAGATACACAGGGGACACCCACTGAACCCTGAACCCGCAGATACACAGGAGACACCCACTGAACCCTGAACCCACAGATACACAGGGGACACCCACTAAACCCTGAACCCACAGATACACAGGGGACACCCACTGAACCCTGATCCCACAGATACACAGGAGACACCCACTAAACCCTGAACCCACAGATACACAGGGGACACCCACTAAACCCTGAACCCACAGATACACAGGGGACACCCACTAAACCCTGAACCCACAGATACACAGGAGACACCCACTAAACCCTGAACCCACAGATACACAGGGGACACCCACTGAACCCTGAACCCACAGATACACAGGGGACACCCACTGAACCCTGAACCTGCATCTACACAGGGGACACCCACTGAACCCTGAACCCACAGATACACAGGGGACACCCACTGAACCCTGAACCCACAGCTACACAGGGGACACCCACTAAACCCTGAACCCGCATCTACACAGGGGACACCCACTGAACCCTGAACCCGCATCTACACAGGGGACACACACTGAACCCTGAACCCGCATCTACACAGGGGACACCCACTAAACCCTGAACCCACAGATACACAGGGGACACCCACTGAACCCTGAAACGGCTGCTACACAGGGGACACCCACTGAACCCTGAACCCGCAGATACAAAGGAGACACCCACTGAACCCTGAACCCGCAGCTAAACAGGGGACACCCACTGAACCCAGAACCCACAGCTACACAGGGGACACCCACTGAACCCTGAACCCGCATCTACACAGGAGACACCCACTAAACCCTGAACCCACAGATACACAGGGGACACCCATTGAACCCTGAACCCGCATCTACACAGGAGACACCCACTAAACCCTGAACCCGCATCTACACAGGGGACACCCACTGAACCCTGAACCCACAGATACACAGGGGACACCCACTGAACCCTGAACCCGCAGCTATACATGGGACACCCACTGAACCCTGAACCCACAGATACACAGGGGACACCCACTGAACCCTGAACCCGCAGCTTTACATGGGACACCCACTAAACCCTCAACCCGCAGATACACAGGGGACACCCACTAAACCCTGAACCCGCAGCTACACAGGGGACACCCACTGAACCCTGAACCCACAGCTACACAGGGGACACCCACTAAACCCTGAACCCACAGATACACAGGGGACACCCACTGAACCCTGAACCCACAGCTACACAGGGGACACCCACTAAACCCTGAACCCGCATCTACACAGGGGACACCCACTGAACCCTGAACCCGCATCTACACAGGGGACACCCACTAAACCCTGAACCCACAGATACACAGGGGACACACACTGAGCCCTGAACCCGCAGCTACACAGGGGACACCCACTAAACCCTGAACCCACAGATACACAGGGGACACCCACTGAACCCTGAACCGGCAGCTACACAGGGGACACCCACTAAACCCTAAACCCACAGATACACAGGGGACACCCACTAAACCCTGAACCCACAGATACACAGGTGACACCCACTGAACCCTGAACCCACAGATACACAGGGGACACCCACTGAACCCTGAACCTGCATCTACACAGGGGACACCCACTAAACCATGAACCCGCAGCTCCACAGGGGACACCCACTAAACCCTGAACCCACAGATACACAGGGGACACCCACTGATCCCTGAACCCACAGATACACAGGGGACACCCACTGAACCCTGAACCCACAGATACACAGGGGACACCCACTGAACCCTGAACCCGCAGCTCCACAGGGGACACCCACTGAACCCTGAACCCGCAGCTCCACAGGGGACACCCACTGAGCCATGAACCTGCAGCTACACAGGAGACACCCACGGAACCCTGAACCCACAGATACACAGGGGACACCCACTGAACCCTGAACCCTCAGATACACAGGGGACACCCACTGAACCCTGAACCCACAGATACACAGGGGACACCCACTGAACCCTGAACCCACAGATACACAGGGGACACCCACTGAACCCTGAACCCACAGATACACAGGGGACACCCACTAAACCCTGATCCTGCAGCTTCATAGGGAATAGTGTTGATCGAGCTGAGCCCAGTGAACCTGGATTTGACCTGAACATCAGGTTTTGCTTGCGAACCAGTAAAAGTATGAAAACATATAAAAAGCACAGAATTTTGGTGCCCAGAGAAAAGGAGAGGAGCAGAGGGCAGTGGCATGACGTTACAGTGACCAGCTTATTAAATGATAATTCATGCCATAATATGATTTGTTGGTTTAACTGTATAGGAGTGAGCAATGGGGAGGGCATTTTTACAAAGGTCAAGGCTAAAAAGCTGGTCTGAGCAGCATATATATATATATAGAGAGAGAGAGAGAGAGAGAGAGAGAGAGAGAGAGAGAGAGAAAGAGAGAGAGAGAAAGAGAGAGAGAGAAAGAGAGAGAGAGAGAGATAGAGAGAGGGAGAGAGAGAGAAAGAGAGAGAGAGAGAAAGAGAGAGAGAGAGAGAGAAAGAGAGAGAGAGAAAGAGAGAAAGAAGAGAGAGAGAGAGAAAGAGAGAGAGAGAAAGAGAGAGAGAGAGAGAGAGAGAGAGAGAAAGAGAGAGAGAGAGAGAGAGAGAGAGAGAGTAGGACAGACGCTGTGTGTGAACAGGAGGCACAATCATTATCCTAACTATGACATCCACAGTGCACAAATCCTATAAGGACTATTCAAGGATCAAAAGCAAAGAAGTCCTCAACCCCTGCCTGTGTGTGTGGGCTGTTCATAGGGGGACCTCCTGTCCATTCATACACAAACCTCATCTTGTACCACAAAGCCCAGCAAGCCTTTGTCAAAAAAAAAAAAAAAAAGTCCAGAACAAGTACTAAACAGAGCAAAGCTGTGCTGCGGCAGAGCTGCATGATAGAAATACCTACGCAAAGCCCCATAAACACAGCATAGCGCCTTCACCAATATATACAGGGATTAATCACAAAAACAGTACACATAACAGGCAGTAACATAGCAGTAGACTAAAAAGCATGTGCAAGTAAAACGCTAATTCAATGAAACTCACATTATATATTCATAGTTCCGAAAACAAAATAACCCTAAGGAGGGTTAGGAGTCCTTTATTAGAAAAGCCACCAACTCCTGGGCTGAAGCCCGGAATTACTCACACCCCTATATATCGTGCCCACCTATAAAATGTACCTTTTATTAATTCACAAATAAAACCCTATAAACAGTGAGTTAAAATCTTACTGTGACGGTGCTGTTGTCAGTACCAGATATATATTACAGGATATCTCCTTGTTTTTATGAAATGAACGGTGCTGCAGACACCTCTTTATGGCACCATCACAGAGTGCAATTTAAAATGGTATTGCTTTGCCCCCATCAACATGATTCCCCATAACAACTGCATTGTCAAGAGGCTACCCTCCGGGTAACACGTCACGAAGCTGGTCACATGACCGGATCACATTACATGGTCCCCGGGAGACAACGGGATCAGAGGGCCGGGCCGGCGCACTGCACCACGCTCAGGACGTAGCAATAAATAGATAAAGTGCCTTGTGCATACCCTCCCCAGAGGCCAGCCTCTATAGATAAATAACCCCACATAAAAAATTACATTTCTTGTTACAAATACATATCTCCGGTGTACATTTACAGAATATATAAGATTATATATAGATCATTTGTGCAAGATAGATATATAAAAATTTATATAATTATAAATAAATAGGTATATGAAAAAAAGTCTATGGATGACGGATTGAAAACAGATGAGCCTTTAATGTCTCCGTTTGCACCCGTTTTTTCCATTCTGTTTTTGATCCGTTACTACTTCTGAGCATGCTCAGAATAGGCGTGAAGAATCAGGAAGAAGCCTGACATGGAACCAGGAAGAAGCCTGACATGGAACCAGGAAGAAGCCTGACATGGAACCAGGAAGAAGCCTGACATGTCCCCAATGTCCAATCATAGGTCAAGAATAGTAATTATCATATACTCCTCTCACCTGAGAACATACTTGACAGGCATCCACGCCGACCTCCTGCCCCCAGCGATCCCAAGAAGCCACGCCATGAGACCGATTACATAACTGGATTACATGACGTGGCCCCCAGAAGATCATGAGGGCGGAAGGGCGGTACAGGCGCACTGCGCCGCACCCAAGAACCAGCTGTCTTACCAGAGTGCGGAGCCCTCGGCATGCCAATGGACATCTGCTTCCGGTAGCACGTCACGAAGCAGTGACTGGGTAACATGACATGGTCCCTAGTAGAAGACGGGATCGCACTACACCAAGCTCAGAACGCAGCAATATATAGATAAATAACTACATATAAAAAAATACATTTCTTGTTACAAATACATACAGTAGATAGATAGATATAAGATAGATATGAGATAGATAGAAAGTAGATAAATAGATATATATGAGATAGATAGATAGATAGATAGATAGATATGAGATAAATAGATATGAGATAGATAGATAGATAGATATGAGATAGATAGATAGATAGATAGATAGATATGAGATAGATAGATATGAGATAGATATGAGATAGATAGATATGAGATGAATAGATAGATATGAGATAAATAGATAGATATGAGATAGATAGATATATTTGAGATAGATATGAGATAGATAGATATATATGAGATAGATATGAGATAGATAGATAGATGATAGATAGATAGATAGATAGATATGAGATAGATATGAGATAGATAGATAGATATGAGATAGATATGAGATAGATATGAGATAGATAGATAGATGGACATCCACAGGCAAAAATCCAGCAGCACACCCAATTGTAAGTGAAAACACCACCTTTTGATCCATGTCAAAGAATACGACATTTCAGCAGTATCACACAGCTATTATCCAGCGTGGTGCACTAGCTATACACTTCATTACTTATAGGGTGCTCAATTCCTGATATCATCAATTCCTGACATCATCAATTCCTGACATCATCAATTCCTGACATCATCAATTCCTGACATCATCAATTCCTGACATCATCACTGACCGGTGATTAGAAGCACAGTGTGATATTTAACACATAATGGATTTTATCTCTGTACTGTCTGGATTTTATGTACTTATGCATTGTGAAGTTTTATATACACATGATCTTATGGTTATTTATATGATATGCACTTTGATTGTCACAGTTTTTTGCATTGTTTATCATATTTTTTTTAATGATTTTAATTGATGATGTCAGTAATGAGCACCTTATAAGTAATGAAGTGTACAGCTAGTGCACCATGCTGGATAATGGCGGTGTGATACTGGTGTGATACTGGTGTGATACTGGCGTGATACTGGTGTGATACTGGCGTGATACTGGCGTGATACTGGTGTGATACTGGCGTGATACTGGTGTGATACTGGTGTGATACTGGTGTGATACTGGCGTGATACTGGTGTGATACTGGTGTGATACTGGCGTGATACTGGCGTGATACTGGTGTGATACTGGTGTGATACTGGTGTGATACTGGCGTGATACTGGTGTGATACTGGTGTGATACTGGCGTGATACTGGCGTGATACTGGCGTGATACTGGTGTGATACTGGCGTGATACTGGCGTGATACTGGCGTGATACTGGTGTGATAATGGCGTGATACTGGTGTGATACTGGTGTGATAATGGCGTGATACTGGTGTGATACTGGTGTGATACTGGTCTGATACTGCTGAGACGTCGCATTGTTTGACATGGGTCAATAAAGCACTTTTGGTGTTTTCATTTATAATTGGGTGTGCTGCTGGATTTTTGCCTGTGGATGTCTATATACAGTCTGGGACTGGGACTGTGTTCCTTGCCTGCACCCACCTTCAAGTCTGGTGTGCTGCCGACCTACTCCTGTCTGGATCTATTCGGTTTATAGGCGTGCACCCACCTGGTTATTTGTGAATACGATGGATTACTGGTAATGTACCTGGTGCCCATGTCTCAGCTTTCTCTGATGAGGATATTGGCCACATCTTGGGCGCTATAGATGGGGATGTCTCTTCTCTGCATGTACCTACTGCCATAGATATTCAGCGACAATTTGAAAATGAGACTAAATGGCTTCTTTCTCTTACCCTCCATTTGTCTACCCTGGGGGGAGTATTATAAAGCTCAGCAAATCCATAGAGGGTTACGTGTTCAACCCAAAGATAATGCCTATATGGGGAATCCTGATTTTCGACACCGATATGAACAGTTGGTGAATAGATACTCTCTTGACCTTATACTGCTGAATATGGAGTTTCTTCAGAAAGACATTACAATGGTTAAAGATAAATTAAAACGTCTAAATCTACTTTGAAATCTGTTTTGTCTGATGAGAACTCTGACAAAGGTCAAGCGAAACATTCTACGTATTTACAGAAAATGAAAACAGATCTTGAGAATACAAAAATATGGCCCCGACATACCATGTATATACAGTGACCCCCCGACCTACGATGGCCCCGACATACCATATATATACAGTGACCCCCCGACCTACAATGGCCCCGACATACCATATATATACAGTGACCCCCCGACCTACGATGGCCCCGATATACCATATATATACAGTGATCCCCCGACCTACGATGGCCCCGACATACCATATATATACAGTGACCCCCCGACCTACGATGGCCCCGACATACCATATATATACAGTGACCCCCCGACCTACGATGGCCCCGACATACCATATATATACAGTGACCCCCCGACCTACGATGGCCCCGACATACCATATATATACAGTGACCCCCCCGACCTACAATGGCCCCGACATACCATATATATACAGTGACCCCCCGACCTACGATGGCCCCGACATACCATATATATACAGTGACCCCCCGACCTACGATGGCCCCGACATACCATATATATACAGTGACCCCCCCGACCTACGATGGCCCCGACATACCATATATATACAGTGACCCCCCGACCTATGATGACCCCGACATACCATATATATACAGTGACCCCCCGACCTACGATGGCCCCGACATACCATATATATACATTGACCCACCAACCTACGATGGCCCCGACATACCATATATATACAGTGACCCCCCGACCTACGATGGCCCCGACATACCATATATATACAGTGACCCCCCGACCTACGATGGCCCCGACATACCATATATATACAGTGACCCCCCGACCTACGATGGCCCCGACATACCATATATATACAGTGACCCCCCCGACCTACAATGGCCCCGACATACCATATATATACAGTGACCCCCCGACCTACGATGGCCCCGACATACCATATATATACAGTGACCCCCCGACCTACGATGGCCCCGACATACCATATATATACAGTGACCCCCCCGACCTACAATGGCCCCGACATACCATATATATACAGTGACCCCCCGACCTACGATGGCCCCGACATACCATATATATACAGTGACCCCCCGACCTACGATGGCCCCGACATACCATATATATACAGTGACCCCCCCGACCTACGATGGCCCCGACATACCATATATATACAGTGACCCCCCGACCTATGATGGCCCCGACATACCATATATATACAGTGACCCCCCGACCTACGATGGCCCCGACATACCATATATATACATTGACCCACCAACCTACGATGGCCCCGACATACCATATATATACAGTGACCCCCCAACCTACAATGGCCCCGACATACCATATGTATACAGTGACCCCCCGACCTACGATGGCCCCGACATACCATATATATACAGTGACCCCCTGACCTACGATGGCCCCGACATACCATATATATACAGTGACCCCCCGACCTACGATGGCCCCGACATACCATATATATACAGTGACCCCCCCGACCTACAATGGCCCCGACATACCATATATATACAGTGACCCCCCGACCTACGATGGCCCCGACATACCATATATATACAGTGACCCCCCGACCTACGATGGCCCCGACATACCATATATATACAGTGACCCCCCCGACCTACGATGGCCCCGACATACCATATATATACAGTGACCCCCCGACCTATGATGGCCCCGACATACCATATATATACAGTGACCCCCCGACCTACGATGGCCCCGACATACCATATATATACAGTGACCCCCCGACCTACGATGGCCCCGACATACCATATATATACATTGACCCACCAACCTACGATGGCCCCGACATACCATATATATACAGTGACCCCCCGACCTACGATGGCCCCGACATACCATATATATACAGTGACCCCCCGACCTACGATGGCCCCGACATACCATATATATACAGTGACCCCCCGACCTACGATGGCCCCGACATACCATATATATACAGTGACCCCCCCCGACCTACAATGGCCCCGACATACCATATATATACAGTGACCCCCCGACCTACGATGGCCCCGACATACCATATATATACAGTGACCCCCCGACCTACGATGGCCCCGACATACCATATATATACAGTGACCCCCCCGACCTACGATGGCCCCGACATACCATATATATACAGTGACCCCCCGACCTACGATGGCCCCGACATACCATATATATACATTGACCCACCAACCTACGATGGCCCCGACATACCATATATATACAGTGACCCCCCAACCTACAATGGCTCCGACATACCATATATATACAGTGACCCCCCGACCTACGATGGCCCCGACATACCATATGTATACAGTGACCCCCCGACCTACGATGGCCCCGACATACCATATATATACAGTGACCCCCTGACCTACGATGGCCCCGACATACCATATATATACAGTGACCCCCGACCTACGATGGCCCCGACATACGATCATTTCAGCATACGATCACTCTCAGAGGCCATAACATGGTGAAGGCAGCATCAACATATGATGCTTTGTATGTCGGTGCCATCGCATAAACGGCTATCCCTCAGCGCAGACTGCTTCAGTCACCACCGGATAGCCATTAACTGTGCCCCGTGAGCTCCGCTGCGTAGCGACGTGATGGTGGCGACGGAGAGCGTGGTTGCCGGGGAAGAAGAGGCCTTGCCGGAGCGTCGGGGATGCGGCGACAGCGATGGACGGCGACATCCCGGGCAGCGGTGACGGTCCGGAGCAGCGGGGACAGGTGAGTACAACTTTCTCTAACAGTGGTCTACAACCTGCGGACCTCCAGATGTTGCAAAACTACAACACCCAGCATGCCCAGACAGCCGTTGGCTGTCCGGGCATGTTGGGTGTTGTAGTTTTGCAACATCTGGAGGTCCGCAGGTTGTAGACCACTGTCCTATACTTTACATTGCACAGATCCCTCAACATACGATGGTTTCAACAAACGATGGTCCGTTTGGAACGGATTACCATGGTATGTGGAGGGAACACTGTAAATGGTTCCGGGACTCAACTGACTATGTCAATGTCCTTATTTATCTCGGGGGCTCACAGTCATCTATGCCCAAGAGATCTCCAAGGAAAACTCGTGACTCTAAACCTGTAACTCAATTGAGATCAGATGAAATGTCTAATCATTCTATTTCTCCTTGCTCCACTACGCAAGATTTTTTTAGAGGCGAATCATCATCTAAACGACACCCCACCAGGAGAGGAGGTCAGCGCCACCGGCGGGGGCAAAAAGACAAGACAACGAGCCCCCAAGGGATCACAGAGGAAAACAAGTTACAGAAAGAAGTTGTAAACATATCCTCTGTTGTACTTACTGACACTTACTTACAATTGCTCACTAAGGGTCTACATTTTTGCCCTACACATGGACCTAATTGGTTTCAACTTGAGTTAAATTGCATTAAATTTTTTAGAAAACCAAAATAAAAAATGTGGTTTGCTGGTAAATCGGATGAACAGATAATAAAGGATTCTAATGCTGAACCTGTGGGTTTTTAGGCTTCGGACTTTGGAATGAAGGTCCCCAGCAATTATAATCCACAGGTCAATTCTGGAACAATCAATACTTTTTGTACTTTGGTGAAACAGGACCAAGACAAAATTGTTAATAACACTGGTACACACCCCAATCTGACAAAGGTGCAGCGGTTTGCTCTCAACCAATTAGTCCATTGGACATGGAACGGGTCCAGTACCTTGGTGAGATCTACCGCCAACTATCAGACACTATTATATACCAGGAATTGAGGGTTGATCCCAAATGGGATATAGAAAGAAAGATCTCTGCATGTCTGTTACCTGCTTTAGAGGAGGGTTTGATCGATAAACCACTGTATGATTTTTTGATGGTGCTCATCCTACTACTCCATTTCTTTACACACTGCCAAAGATTCATAAATGTCTCTTTATTTACAGTTATCCGGGACCGCCATGGGTACTTCGTGGCACCTATATATGCCAACGTGTTCATGGCGGCCCTGGAGGATACTTATGTCTATGGGTGCCAACGCTTCAGCCATGTGCTGGGGTGGTGACGCTACATTGACAACGTCTTCCTCATCTCGACAGGTACAGAACCACAATTGCATGATTTTCTTACCTAAATCAGGTAAATGAGTACATCAAATTCACGATTACATTTTCTACCACATCTGTACAATTTTTGGATACTCTAGTGACAATTAGAGAGAATCAGTTGATGACAGACTTCTTTACCAAGCCAACAGACAGCAATTCAATCTTGAGGTTCAAAAGTCACCATCCCCGCCCCATGGTTCGGTCCCTCCCATCCAGCCAAATGATGCGGGTTTGGAGGAGAGGGTCGTGCCAGCTCTGGACAGGATGGTGATGAATTTTAAGAATTGGGGTTATCCGTTCGACCTACTTAATCAAAGTAAACAGAAGGCCCTGACTATGGACCGTGAGAGATTGATACATCAAAGCAAAAGAGAAATTGGGCCTCCTAGAATAGCATTAGTTACAATGTATAATCATCAGTCAAACAAAATTGCAAATGTCATTTGTAAACACTGGCCTGTTATACGTGATTGTTTCCCAGGAATCCCTGAATTTCGAAATCCACCATTAATGCCCTACAGGAAATCCCCGAGCTTGAGGGATAGGTTGATTAAGACCAACGTATCCCTCAATCCGGACATCGCCAGAAATATTTGACAGTTAGTCGAAAGGGTTCATTCTCTTGCAGGTTGTGTATTAATTGCCCATGCATGATTAAAGGTTCGAGCTTTATCCACCCTGGTACGGGCAAAGAATACAAAATTAAGTTTTTTCTAACCTGTACATCTGATCTACATACTTTCCTGCCCTTGCCAGTACTTATATATAGGTGAAACTACATTAGACTTCCGGACCCGCCTCAATCAGCACTGGTATTCCATCAGAAAAGCTTGGATGGATTTACTGGTTGCGAAACACTTTATTGAGGCGGGTCACATGGAAAATGATTTGATACCCTTATTGACCATGAGAGGAGGAGGAGGAGATAGAGTGAGCCGTCTCAAAAATAGAAAATTATTTTGGATTTATGAACTAGGGACCATACGTCCCCGGGGTCTCATTGTTGATTTTACTGTTATCTCGGCCATTTATAATGCATAGCCAATGTCACTCTTGAGAATTTTGCACTAGTTATTTAATAAACTATATATTATTCTTATACATATTTCTTTTTATTATAGACTATGAAGCATCGTGTCATTGTGGAGATCAATCCTGAACACTCACCCAGCTCAAAAGTCGGCACGTTAGTAACCGTAAGTGTATTTGTTGTTAAATATAGTGTTGCTCGCAAATATTTGCAATCTGAATTTTAATCGCGAATATTGCGTATATAGCACTATATATATATATATATATATATATATATATTTTTTTTTTTTGTTCACAGTAACTCAGCAGCATTTCCAGGAAAGTAAAGTTTAACCACAACACTGTAACACTCTGTCCCACCCCACTAGCCCATTTGTTCTCTATACCATTAAAGAAGGAAGGGCTCAATATTCACGAAAATTCGTGAATATAACGAATATACGAATTTCGCGAATATATAATGAATATTCGCCCATATATTCGCGAAATATCGCGAATTCGAATATGGCCTATCCCGCTCATCACTATATATGGGAACAATCATTATTCTTCATTGTATTGTATGTAACATATTATAGGGTCACAGCTCTGTATATAACATATTATAGGGTCACAGCTCTGTATATAACAGATTATAGGGTCACAGCTCTGTATATAACAGATTATAGGGTCACAGCTCTGTATATAACATATTATAGGGTCACAGCTCTGTATATAACAGATTATAGGGTCACAGCTCTGTATATAACATATTATAGGGTCAAAGCTCTGTATATAACATATTATAGGGTCACAGCTCTGTATATAACAGATTATAGGGTCACAGCTCTGTATATAAGATATTATAGGGTCACAGCTCTGTATATAACATATTATAGGGTCACAGATCTATATATAACAGATTATAGGGTCACAGCTCTGTATATAACACATTATAGGGTCACAGCTCTGTATATAACATATTATAGGGTCACAGCTCTGTATATAACAGATTATAGGGTCACAGCTCTGTATATAACATATTATGGGGTCACAGCTCTGTATATAACATATTATAGGGTCACAGCTCTGTATATAACATATTATAGGGTCACAGCTCTGTATATAACATATTATAGCGTCACAGCTCTGTATATAACATATTATAGGGTCACAGCTCTGTATATAACATATTATGGGGTCACAGATCTATATATAACAGATTATGAGGTCACAGCTCTGTATATAACATATTATAGGGTCACAGCTCTGTATATAACATATATAGGGTCACAGCTCTGTATATAACAGATTATAGGGTCACAGCTCTGTATATAACATATTATGGGGTCAAAGCTCTGTATATAACATATTATGGGGTCACAGATCTATATATAACAGATTATGAGGTCACAGCTCTGTATATAACAGATTATAGGGTCACAGCTCTGTATATAACAGATTATGAGGTCACAGCTCTGTATATAACAGATTATGAGGTCACAGCTCTGTATATAACAGATTATAGGGTCACAGCTCTGTATATAACAGATTATGAGGTCACAGCTCTGTATATAACAGATTATAGGGTCACAGCTCTGTATATAACATTTGTATAAGTATCACCAGTGCTGGAATGCTATGTTACCGGCTGCCAAGATAACGCTGAGAGGGTCCTGACCACTCCTCAAATGGATAATGGATTAAAACTTAATATGGTATTAGCGTATCGGCGCACAGAAACAATAAAAAGGTATATTTAAACTTGCTCTGGTTGGCCGTATCCTCGATATGAGGAGCCGGTAAGTACTGAGATTGTATTACTGATGATAATTCTTATCAGATATACCAAAAATTCATTAATTATACCTAAATGTCCATGGATTTAATAACACCTAAAGCAGAATACTGAACGATGACAAAGAGATTTGAAAAAATACTAAGTTATTTGCAAGTGACTTGCGATCACAGCATCCGATACAAATGTTGAGATAATGTTTCCAATGTGAATACAATCACTACAATCTCTGACACAAATGTGGCAGGAGCCAAGTGTTTCATAAACAATGACCCGGTACCTGTAAACATACAGCGCTCGTGTTAGAACTGTGGCCCGGAGGTTATTTCCCACTTGTGGTCCAGGTAGGGATATAGACTGAAATAGATATCCGTAGTGGTTGATGACTGGAATCGATGTCCGCTATGATTCCGAGGAGCCGCAGAAAGCTCCCTTCAATACGGGGTTTTTTTTAGCAGCGGTTACACACACCGCGAGGATCGCTCCGGCCAGATAGCGTCTCACCGGTGTGGCGTGCTGAACAACGGATCGTGTTGCGGTATTGCCTGGGCGCTACTTAGTGACGTCACTATTGTTGTAGGGCACAGAAGCCGGGTCAGATCCAATGCATTTCGGATAGTTCGCTATCCTTCCTCAGGGATGGGTGATCCCCCCAGGACAATACCATTTATAATGTCTGCTCTTCAATAATCCGGCATTTGAAGGGAACTTCCACTAGTCCGCAAAACTTCATAACATACGCATTCTTGATATGAATAATACCTAGTAATAGGAGCTTCTTTACAGTTTCTTCAATATAGAATATAACAACATTTTAGGAACCTTTTTTAGATAAGTGTAGATTTTTAATTTCTTATATTACAAAAATAGGATTTAGGGGTAGTAGATAGCAGTGGACTGCACCCTAAGGTGCAAAAAACGCATCAAAAACGCATGTTGAAAAAATGTAGTCTGAACACTGACTTATTTCATGCCCCTTCCTTTTTTTGAAAGACATTGTAGGTGGAATTATAAGATAGTGTTGGACTAAATAAAGGCAAAAAGTTCAAAATCAGTATTAAGACCAAATGGTGTCATAGAGTTCAAATAAAATATCCATCGGCTCTCTGACCTGGACATGGCTGCTAAATGGTCACCTCCTCTCCAGTGTCGTTTCATTTCTTCTATACCAAAGAACTCTGAATTTTTGAAAGAGGCTTCGTGTTTGTCCAAATAATGTTTAGACAGCGGGTGTCCAGCAAATTTCCTTTCAATATTATAAATATGTTCTCCGATCCTGGTAGATAGGAGGCGCTTTGTCCTACCTACATACGTTTTTCCACAGGGACACTGTATGGCATATATCACATTCTTACATTTACAGTTTAGATGTGATTTAATCTTCTGTTTAAAGTTCCCGTCCCAACTCTACTGCCGAATGGGGGGTTAGTTTTCCTGTCTTTCTGCAACATTTACATGAACGGCAGTGGTAGAAACCAGGAGGGTTAAGAAATGTCTGGTGGGTATCTTTATTGGAACTCTTTACTATGGGTGCCAATTGGCAGTTTTTCTAAAAATAAATGTGGGTTCTTTCTGCAAATATTGTCCCACAATACAGACTTCTTTCAAAATATCCCAATGTTTCTTCACTATCTTTTTAAGTATATTACTCTGATTGTTATAAATGGTGATGATAGGGACTTTAATAGTTTCATCCACCAAGATAGTGGTTTCTTTTACTTTTTGAGTAAGTAAGTCTCCCCTTTCCACCTCCTTCACTTGTTCCGCAATTGTCTCTAGACTTTCCTTATTGTAACCTTTTTCCATAAACTTGTTCTGCAGGTCCACTGCTTCTTTGTTATATTCCTCTAGTTCTGTGCAATTTCTCCTTATACGGATAAACTGGCTACGGGGAATATTCCTATATGGTATAATAAAAAAACAAAATAAAAAAGATACCTCACACAGAAAATTACTACCAGATACTGTGAAAACTCCAAACTATGAGTTTTTTCAGAAACGAGGGGGAAAAAAAGTCATAAAAGAGGAACAAGAGGGGGGAAATTCTCCAAAAAGAAGAGAGAGGAAATAAAGAAAAACATACACCGTCGGGAGGGGGAAGGCGAAATGGAGAAGAGGCCCACCCAAAAATTCTATAATTTAAGCAATCATGTCCTAAATACTGACGAATCTAAGTTATTACAGAAAGGTCTGAAATTTGCACCCAGTAACACGTTTAATAAATTTGAAGCATTTATCGGTATAAAGAAATTCATGCGGAATCTATCTTTAAAAATTTTTTTTATGAAAAACCCCATCATCAGCAATACGGAAGATCTACCTTACAAGTTCCTACAAACAAATCTAAAAAATAAGTCTACATTTCACCCTCAGAACGAATACTCGGACTCTTTCCGAGTATTTGAAAGTATGGTTGTCCGTGATATCCGCCATCAGAACACCAGGAATCATAAAACTAATCTTACCAGGAAGGAACAATTTGCAATCAAAACCCTACAGGAAAATTATGATATAATAATTAGGCCAGCAGACAAGGGAGGGAGTATTGTGATTCAAAACAAACAGGATTATCATGCAGAATCAATACGTTTGCTGTATGATGGGAAAACATACAGCAAATTACCAGGCGACCCTACTGTCTCTTTTAAGAAAGAACTATTGGACCTATCCCAGAAGGGGAGAGACCTAGGAATTTTAAATAAGAAAGAAATGGAATTTATTAACCAAAAACATCCACAAATAGCTGCTTTTTACCATATTCCTAAGATACATAAATCCGCTACAGAACCACCGGGACGCCCCATCATTTCGGGGGTTAACTGCTTGACATCAAACCTATCAAAATATGTGGACACTCATTTACAAAAATATGTAATTAAATTACCTACTTATCTCAAGGACACTACCCATATACTACAGATACTTCAGGAGGTTGATTGGAAACCGAATTATATTCCTGGCACCTTGGACGTCACCTCCCTTTATACCATCATTGAACATCAGAAAGGGAGGTTGGCGGCAGAATATTTTATGGGAAAGGATCCGATTTTACCTCAGGAACAAATTAATTTTATTGGTGATTGTATATCATTCATTCTTAGTCATAATAATTTTTTATATGAAAATGTTTTTTACCTGCAGAAGTGGGGCACCGCCATGGGGACCAAATTTGCGCCAGGCTATTCTAATCTCTATATGGGGTACTGGGAGGAAAGTACCATCCTCCCAGGTACTGGCCTGGCGTTGGATCTGGTCCTCTGGCGGCGTTTTATTGATGACATCATTTTTATCTGGAAGGGGACGGAAGAAACTCTACAACAATTTTTAATTAATTTAAATAAAAATGATTTTTACTTAACTTTCACCCCTACTTTTAGCCGTACAGAAATTAACTTTTTAGATCTCACTATATTTATTCAAAATGGCAAACTGTTAACCAAAACATACAGGAAGGCGACTGACAGTAATAGTTATATCAATTTAGATAGCTGTCACTTACCCATCTGGCTTAGGAATATTCCCCGTAGCCAGTTTATCCGTATAAGGAGAAATTGCACAGAACTAGAGGAATATAACAAAGAAGCAGTGGACCTGCAGAACAAGTTTATGGAAAAAGGTTACAATAAGGAAAGTCTAGAGACAATTGCGGAACAAGTGAAGGAGGTGGAAAGGGGAGACTTACTTACTCAAAAAATAAAAGAAACCACTATCTTGGTGGATGAAACTATTAAAGTCCCTATCATCAGCATTTATAACAATCAGAGTAATGTACTTAAAAAGATAGTGAAGAAACATTGGGATATTTTGAAAGAAGACTGTATTGTGGGACAATATTTGCAGAAAGAACCCACATTTATTTTTAGAAAAACTGCCAATATTGGTAATAAAGTGGCACCCACAGTAAAGAGTTCCAATAAAGATACCCACCAGACATTCCTTAACCCTCCAGGTTTCTACCACTGCCGTTCATGTAAATGTTGCAGAAAGACAGGAAAACTAACCCCCCATTCGGCAGTAGAGTTGGGACGGGAACTTTAAACAGAAGATTAAATCACATCTAAACTGTAAATGTAAGAATGTGATATATACCATACAGTGCCCCTGTGGAAAAATGTATGTAGGTAGGACAAAGCGTCTCCTATCTACCAGGATTGGAGAACATATTTATAATATTGAATGGAAATTTGCTGGACACCCGCTGTCTAAACATTATTTGGACAAACACGAAGCCTCTTTCAAAAATTCAGAGTTCTTTGGTATAGAAGAAATGAAACGACACTGGAGAGGAGGTGACCATTTAGCAGCCATGTCCAGGTCAGAGAGCCGATGGATATTTAATTTGAACTCTATGACACCATTTGGTCTTAATACTGATTTTGAACTTTTTGCCTTTATTTAGTCCAACACTATCTTATAATTCCACCCACAATGCCTTTCAAAAAAAGGAAGGGGCATGAAATAAGTCAGTGTTCAGACTACATTTTTTCAACATGCGTTTTTGATGCGTTTTTTGCACCTTAGGGTGCAGTCCACTGCTATCTACTACCCCTAAATCCTATTTTTGTAATATAAGAAATTTAAAATCTACACTTATCTAAAAACGGTTCCTAAAACGTTGTTATATTCTATATTGAAGAAACTGTAAAGAAGCTCCTATCATTAGGTATTATTCATATCAAGAATGCGCATGTTATGAAGTTTTGCGGACTAGTGGAAGTTCCCTTCAAATGCCGGATTATTGAAGAGCAGACATTATAAATGGTATTGTCCTGGGGGGATCACCCATCCCTGAGGAAGGATAGCGAACTATCCGAAATGCATTGGATCTGACCCGGCTTCTGTGCCCTACAACAATAGTGACGTCACTAAGTAGCGCCCAGGCAATACCGCAACACGATCCGTTGTTCAGCGCGCCACACCGGTGAGACGCTATGCGGCCGGAGCGATCCTCACGGTGTGTGTAACCGCTGCTAAAAAAAACCCCGTATTGAAGGGAGCTTTCTGCGGCTCCTCGGAATCATAGCGGACATCGATTCCAGTCATCAACCACTACGGATATCTATTTCAGTCTATATCCCTACCTGGACCACAAGTGGGAAACAACCTCCGGGCCACAGTTCTAACACGAGCGCTGTATGTTTACAGGTACCGGGTCATTGTTTATGAAACACTTGGCTCCTGCCCCATTTGTGTCAGAGATTGTAGTGATTGTATTCACATTGGAAACATTATCGCAACATTTGTATCGGATGCTGTGATCGCAAGTCACTTGCAAATAACTTAGTATTTTTTCAAATCTCTTTGTCATCGTTCAGTATTCTGCTTTAGGTGTTATTAAATCCATGGACATTTAGGTATAATTAATGAATTTTTGGTATATCTGATAGAAATTATCATCAGTAATACAATCTCAGTACTTACCGGCTCCTCATATCGAGGATACGGCCAACCAGAGCAAGTTTAAATATACCTTTTTATTGTTTCTGTGCGCTGATACGCTAATACCATATTAAGTTTTAATTCTGTGTATAACATATTATAGGGTCACAGCTCTGTATATAACAGATTAAAGGGTCACAGCTCTGTATATAACATATTATAGGGTCACAGCTCTGTATATAACATATTATAGGGTCACAGCTCTGTATATAACAGATTATAGGGTCACAGCTCTGTATATAACATATCATAGGGTCACAGCTCTGTATATAACAGATTATAGGGTCACAGCTCTGTATATAACATATTATAGGGTCACAGCTCTGTATATAACAGATTTAAGGGTCACAGCTCTGTATGTAACATATTATAAGGTCACAGCTCTGTATATAACATATTATAGGGTCACAGCTCTGTATATAACATATTATGGGGTCACAGCTCTGTATATAACATATTATGGGGTCACAGCTCTGTATATAACATATTATGGGGTCACAGATCTATATATAACAGATTATGAGGTCACAGCTCTGTATATAACAGATTAAAGGGTCACAGCTCTGTATATAACATATTATAAGGTCACAGCTCTGTATATAACATATTATAGGGTCACAGCTCTGTATATAACATATTATGGGGTCACAGCTCTGTATATAACATATTATGGGGTCACAGCTCTGTATATAACATATTATGGGGTCACAGATCTATATATAACAGATTATGAGGTCACAGCTCTGTATATAACATATTATGAGGTCACAGCTCTGTATGTAACATATTATAGGGTCACAGCTTTGTATATAACATATTATAGGGTCACAGCTCTGTATATAACATATTATAGGATCACAGCTCTGTATATAACATATTATGGGGTCACAGCTCTGTATATAACATATTATGGGGTCACAGCTCTGTATATAACATATTATAGGGTCACAGCTCTGTATATAACATATTATGGGGTCACAGCTCTGTATATAACAGATTATGGGGTCACAGCTCTGTATATAACAGATTATAGGGTCACAGCTCTGTATATAACAGATTATAGGGTCACAGCTCTGTATATAACATATTATAGGGTCACAGCTCTGTATATAACATATTATAGGGTCACAGCTCTGTATATAACATATTATAGGGTCACAGCTCTGTATATAACAGATTATAGGGTCACGGCTCTGTATATAACATATTATAGGGTCACGGCTCTGTATATAACAGATTATAGGGTCACAGCTCTGTATATAACATATTATAGGGTCACAGCTCTGTATATAACATATTATAGGGTCACAGCTCTGTATATAACAGATTATAGGGTCACAGCTTTGTATATAACATATTATAGGGTCACAGCTCTGTATATAACATATTATAGGGTCACAGCTCTGTATATAACATATTATAGGGTCACAGCTCTGTATATAACATATTATAGGGTCACAGCTCTGTATATAACATATTATAGGGTCACAGCTCTGTATATAACATATTATAGGGTCACAGCTCTGTATATATCATATTATAGGGTCACAACTCTGTATATAAGATATAATAGGGTCACAGCTCTGTATATAACAGATTATAGGGTCACGGCTCTGTATATAACATATTATAGGGTCACAGCTCTGTATATAACATATTATAGGGTCACAGCTCTGTATATAACATATTATAGGGTCACAGCTCTGTATATAACATATTATAGGGTCACAGCTCTGTATATAACAGATTATAGGGTCACAGCTCTGTATATAACATATTATAGGGTCACAGCTCTGTATATAACATATTATTGGGTCACAGATCTATATATAACAGATTATAGGATCACGGCTCTGTATATAACATATTATAGGGTCACAGCTCTGTATATAACAGATTATAGGGTCACAGATCTATATATAACAGATTATAGGATCACGGCTCTGTATATAACATATTATAGGGTCACAGCTCTGTATATAACATATTATAGGGTCACAGCTTTGTATATAACATATTATAGGGTCACTGCTCTGTATATAACATAGTATAGGGTCACAGCTCTGTATATAACAGATTATAGGGTCACAGCTCTGTATATAACATATTATAGGGTCACAGCTCTGTATATAACATATTATAAGGTCACAGTTCTGTATATAACAGATTATAGGGTCACAGCTTTGTATATAACATATTATAGGGTCACAGCTCTGAGAAAGAAAAAACAACTGTGTTTTTTCTGCGTTCTGAATCTTTTTCTCGCTCCAGAGCAGAAGGAAATCTACGTGAACCCGACTCCATCTAAAGCCCATATTATAATGTCGTCCTCTTGAGCTACATCCTGTAATTCTACCGTGTCCACCCAACCGTGCTATTGTGCGCCAGTCATTTTGTTGCCATGGTTACCAGTAAAGCTCTCAATGAAAAATAAACTAATAGAATTAAGACTTCTATAATGAATAAATGTGTTTGCTGCTGGGGCAGAGTCTAAGAACAGGTAAGAATTACATGGTGGATATGGGGGAAGACATGATCCTGGGGGTCCAATGAGAGCTGGATGAGGAGGATCAACCACCTGGCTGTGCAATTATAAGTCTCTGGTTCTGGATGGTTATATACAGGAGGGTTGATGGAGCTTCTCGTCGACCACTTTGAGCCTACATTGACCCTTCAGGAGGATCAGGGATGTTTGGAGACTGTATTTAGCATTGTGTCCTTTTTGTTGTTTCTGTAAAGTTGAGCAATATGGCGCTGGGGAACTATGGTTCTGCTATGAAGTAGTGTTGAGTGGCATAGGCCATATTCGAATTCGCGATATTTTGCAAATATATGGACGAATATTCGTCATATATTCGCTAAATTTGCATATTCATAATATTCGCGTTTTATTTTCGCATATGCGCAAATTCGCATATGCGAATACGCATATGCGAAAATTAGCATATACAAAAACTTTGCATATGCGAAAATACGCACGTCAGTCTCACACAGTAGTGTTAGAGCCTTCTTTACACCACCCAAGCTGGAAGCAGAGAGGGATGATCACTGTGATGTGTACTGTGAAAAAAAACACGAATATTTGTAATTGCGAATATATAGTGCTATATTCGTGAATATTCGCAAATTCACGAATATGCGATATTCGCTAATAAAATTCACATTGCGAACATTCGTGAGCAACACTACTATGAAGGCTAATATGGGGGAACTGTAGGCAGAAGCTGATCGGTGCATGTCTGAACTTGTGACTATTGTTAGACAGGTCGGACTGACAACAATCAGGGCACCCCCAACTAAAAAAAAAGCAAGGGCCCCCTGCGAGGCTCCGCTGCTGGTCACACCTCTGCCCCATCCCTATTCCACCCAAATCCTTCACGTGCACCACCCCTACACATAAAATTTCTCCCTTACAGTTACCATCTAGAGATAGAAACTAGCTGTACACAGGATCTGCATACCATGTAAGTGATTACATACAGGACCATATAGAGGTAGATACCAGTTGTACACAGGATCTGTATACTATATAAGTGATTTTATACAGGACCATATAGAGGTGGATACAAGCTGTACACAGGATCTGTATACTATGTAAGTGATTACATACAGGACCATATAGAGGTAGATACCAGTTGTACACAGGATCTGTATACTATATAAGTGATTTCATATAGGACCATATAGAGGTAGATACAAGCTGTACACGGGTTCTCTATACTATGTAAGTGATTACACACTGGACCATATAGCCATATAGAGGTAGATACCAGCTGTACACAGGATCTATATACCATATAACTGATTATATACAGAACCATTAAGAGGGAGATACCAGCTGTACAGAGATCTATATACCATATAAGTGATTATCTACAGGACCATATAGAGGTAGATATCAGCTGTACATAGGATCTGTATACTATATAAGTGATTACATACAAGGCCATATAGATGGAGATACCAGCTGTACACAGGATCATTATACCATATAAGTGATTATATACAGGACTATATAGAGGTAGATACTAGCTGTACACAGGATCTATATACCATATAAGTGATTATACACAGGGCCATATAGAGGTAGATACCAGCTGTACACAGGATCTGTATACCATATACGTGATTATATACAGAACCATATAGAGGTAGATATCAGCTGTACACAGGATCTGTATATCATATAAGCAATTGCAGTTAGTCCATTCAAGTAGAAACAAAAGAGAGAGTACGGCACTGCCGCGTACCTTATAATACAGCTGGTTGCTGGAAAGGAATCCAATACGTTCAACTTGGCACTACAAAAGTACAAGAGTATACTCTGCATTTTTCCAGTGCCCTCCCCTCCTCTACACAATCTTCCTGTCTATAGGCACACAAACTGTAATAGTGCCCTCCTTGGTGCCCTGCACAATAAAATGACAAATAGGTAGGTAGCCAGGTAGGTAGGCAGATATGTAGGTAGGTGACTAGCCAGGTAGGTAGCCAGTCATGTAGGTAGGTATCTAGCTAGATAGTTAGGTAGCCAGGTATCTAGGTAGGAAGGTAGCAATTTAGGTAGACAGGTGTGTAGGTTAGTAGCTAGCTGAGTGGTTAGGTAACCTACTATGTAGGAATATGTAGGTATATAGTTCTGTAGCCAGGCATGTAGGTAATTAGGTAGCAAGGTAGTTTAAGAAGCAAAGCAAAGAGGGGGTTAGTTAGGCAGTCATCTATGTAGGCCAGTTGCGTACGTAGTTAGGTAGGTAGCCAGGTATGTAGTTAGGTAGCAAGATATGTAGGTAGGTAGTTAGGCAGTCAGGTATGTAGGCCAGGTATGTAGGTAGGTAATTAGGCAGGTATGTAGGTAAGTAGTTAGGCAGCAGGTATTAAGTTAGGTAGCAGGTAGTTAGTCAAAAAGGTAGCCAGCGCCCCCCTCCCCCTGTGGTGGATCCAGAGACTAGTCTTTTGAGTGGTACTATTAGAGTATTTTGTGTTGTGTTAGAAAATATGGTTTTGCTTATGGAACATTCAGGTGAGTAATGCCCCCAGATAGTTAGTTCCCCAGGTAGATATTGCCCTGTGTAGGTAGTGGCCCCTAGTAGGTCATGCCCCCAGGTAGGTAGTCCCCAGCTTTATTTTAAATGTGTGAAATATCAATATGAAGCTGTGCTCTGCTGGGATGGAGAAATAATCTAAGCATATGGCCTACGAGAAACATCTGCTGGACCAGAAGTGATGATGACATGCTTAAAGAGAAACTGACCTCATTTAACCAATATACTGGGTGCGTGTGTAATAGCTGTAAAAAGAAGTGTTACTCACATATTTACGTTAGGTATCTCCTGCGTTCTGCCCATTAGTAGGTCTTCAGTGCGCAATGAAGGTGGGAAGCCGTCTCTCCCAGCTCCCCTGCCTCATCAATATTCTGCCTAAGGCGGCCCTCAGGTCTCATGTCAGAAAAGGGAGCAGAATACTGATGAGGCAGGGGAGCTGGGTGAGCCAACTCCCCACCTCCAATGGCAACAGACCTACGAATAGGTGGAACGCAGGGATACCTGTAATGTCCGCTCATCTGTATTTTGTATATTCTGCTTTGGGTCCTGTTCAGACATTGTTTCTGTGTTAATTCTCCCTGGGATGGGAGCACTGGGAGGATATATAAGGCCCCTTCAGGTTCTGTTCTGTGCTGGTTATTAGACCTGTATTCTGGCCATTTTTTAAAAGTGCATACAGTTCCGTCCATTTTTATATATATATAAAAAAAACATACGTTTTTAAAATTTTGTCCATTTTTTATGGGAGGGGTCTTGGGTGGGGACTTTAGGATGCAAATGCGCATGTGCAAAGTAAAAACTGTATACTGTTTCCCATATGGAACTGTATACATGTACGTTTCCCATTGACGTTCATGTTAAAAAACGTTTACAGTTGCAGTACGGTTTTCAAACGGGAGACAAAATAGTGGTCAACCACGGTACTGCAACCGCATACGTTTTCTTTCAACATGGACGTCAATGGGAAACGCACATGTATACGATTCTATACGGGGAAACCATATACGGTTTTTACTTTGCACATGCGCATTTGCATCCTAAAGTCCCCACCCAACACCCCTTCCATTAAAAATGGACAAAATTTTAAATTGAATTTTTAAATAAAAATTATGTTTTTTTTTTAAATAAAAACGGACGGAACTTGTTCACTTTTAAAAACACATACGGTTTACTTTTTCCCATAATGTTCCATCCGTTTTTTTTGCTATACAGTTTTCTTTAGAAAAACTGATTGAAAACAGTATGGCAAAAACGTGATGTGAACCCAGGGTCCCAAGGCTTATTGTATAGAGAGAAAGTCCCTGGTCACAAAGGTCCCAAGGCTTATTGTGTAGAGAGAAAGTCCCTGGTCACAAAGGTCCCAAGGCTTATTGTGTAGAGAGAAAGTCCCTGGTCACAAAGGTCCCTAGGCTTATATTGTAGAGAGAAAGTCCCTGGTCACAAAGGTCCCAAGGCTTATTGTGTAGAGAGAAAGTCCCTGGTCACAAAGGTCCCAAGGCTTATTGTGTAGAGAGAAAGTCCCTGGTCACAAAGGTCCCAAGGCTTATTGTGTAGAGAGAAAGTCCCTGGTCACAAAGGTCCCAAGGCTTATTGTGTAGAGAGAAAGTCCCTGGTCACAAAGGTCCCAAGGCTTATTGTGTAGAGAGAAAGTCCCTGGTCACAAAGGTCCCAAGGCATATTGTGTGGAGAGAAAGTCCCTGGTCACAAAGGTCCCAAGGCTTATTGTGTAGAGAGAAAGTCCCTGGTCACAATGGTCCCAAGGCTTATTGTGTAGAGAGAAAGTCCCTGGTCACAAAGGTCCCAAGGCTTATTGTGTAGAGAGAAAGTCCCTGGTCACAAAGCTCCCAAGGCTTATTGTGTAGAGAGAAAGACCCTGGTCACAAAGGTCCCAAGGCTTATATTGTAGAGAGAAAGTCCCTGGTCACAAAGGTCCCAAGGCTTATATTGTAGAGAGAAAGTCCCTGGTCACAAAGGTCCCAAGGCTTATTGTGTAGAGAGAAAGTCCCTGGTCCCAAGGGCCCTAAGTAGAGACAAACCCGGTCTTGATTAAAACTTTGAGGTAAATTCAGCTCACAGAACTTTCAAACTGTGCCAGGCTTCGCTAGTATGAGCCTGGCTACTGCACTATTATTGGAGAAGGGATGAGGAACACATGGAGATTAAGTGCCTGAATTAATGGAGAATAGCGTTGAGCGGCATAGGCCATATTTGAATTCACGATATTTAACGAATATATGGACGAATATTCGTCATATATTCGCATATTCGCAATATTCGCGTTTTATTTCCGCATATGCGAAAATTTGCATATGCGAAAATTCGCATATGTGAAAATTAGCATTTGCGAAAAAATTTGCATGTGTGAAAATTAGCATATGCGAAAATTCGTACGCCAGTCTCACACAGTAGTATTAGAGCCTTCTTTACACCACACAAGCTGGAAGCAGAAAGGGATGATCACTGTGATGTGTACTGTGAAAAAAAAAAAAAAAAAAAACATTCGTAATTACGAATATATAGTGCTATATTCGCGAATATTCGTGAATTCACGAATTATAATTCGCATTGCCAATATTCGCGAGCAACACTAATGGAGAACGAACTGGGAACACTGAGATGACATCAGTTGGCTCAGCAGCAAAATCACATGACTCCAGGTTATCCAATCATTGCTTGCATAATGTGCCATACAGCTCCCAGGCCAATCAGGAGACAGCATAGGGGTGGGTTTAAGAGGCTGATAAAACCCCATACACTGCCTTACTGTGTTCAGATGGTGCACTACAGTTTCCAGCAGTGTCACTGAAGAACAAACCCATTAAAGCTATCACATTACAATTCAAAGCAAGCTGAGCAGAGCAATGGGCTGACCTGTATTTTAACATAAATATGCATGAAAAGTGTTTATGGTGAACATAGAATAGGCATTTTAGGCCAAGTTACATGTATTTTCTGGGTTTGATCAGCAATATAGTATTTTTACCTGTGTTTTAAATACATAAACATTAAATGTACGAGGAGTTAACATGGAATAGGCATTTTCAGCCAAGATAATATTTTATCTGTGTTTAACATAAATATAGAAGAAAGCAGGGAGTCAGCTCACCATGTGTTGTAATCAGGTCCGTCTTGGAGTCTGTTTTCCAGGAAGCACGGAGATAAGAATGGGCCGGGTCCCAAGCAATGAATCTTAGCAGAAAGAAATGGTGAAATCCAGCTTCCTAAAACTTCAATGTTTTATTTAATCCATATATTATTAACATAAATATGCATGAAAAGCATTGAGACTAAATATGGACTAATCATCTAAGACTAAGATACGTGTATTTTTTGGTTTAATAAAACAGATAACATTTCTACCTGTGTTTAACATAAATCCACATTAAACGTGTTTATAGAAAACATGCAATAGGCATTTTAGGCCAAGTTAACTATAAATTGACAGTGAAAGTTTCCTGGCAGTATTTCTGACACTTGACTTCTTGTTAAGAAATAAATTACCCCAAAACATAAAAATAACCTCCAAACATTTTTCTATCAGAAAAAAAGAATATAAATTTTAAAGTGAACCAAAAGTTTAGCAAATTTTTTTTTATATAATGTAGATAATAACATTATATGATTATTTGTAATATACATTGGTTAAGAAAGGTCTATATTTTTGGGTAAAAAAAATGCTGACCTGCAGCTATTTCCTCTGCAACTTGGCTGGGAAGAAATATAGGAAATGTGGGCAGAACAAGCAGGGCCCTGAACACTGAAGACAAGCAGGGCTCTGTACACTGAGGACAAGCAGGGCTCTGTACACTGAGGACAAGCAGGGCTCTATACACTGAGGACAAGCGGGGCTCTATACACTGAGGACAAGCAGGGCTTTGTACACTGAGGACAAGCAGGGCTCTGTACACTGAGGACAAGCAGGGTTCTGTACACTGAGGACAAGCAGGGCTCTATACACTGAGGACAAGCAGGGCTCTGTACACTGAGAACAAGCAGGGCTCTGTACACTGAGGACAAGCAGGGTTCTGTACACTGAGGACAAGCAGGGCTCTGTACACTGAGAACAAACAGGGCTCCGTACACTGAGGACAAGCAGGGTTCTGTACACTGAGGACAAGCAGGGCTCTGTACACTGAGAACAAACAGGGCTCCGTACACTGAGGACAAGCAGGGCTCTGTACACTGAGGACAAGCAGGGCTCTGTACACTGAGGACAAGCAGGGTTCTGTACACTGAGGACAAGCAGGGCTCTATACACTGAGGACAAGCAGGGCTCTGTACACTGAGGACAAGCAGGGCTCTGTACACTGTGGACAAGCAGGGATCTGTACACTGAGGACAAGCAGGGGTCTGTACACTAAGGACAAGCGGGGCTCTGTAGATTGAGCACAATAGGGCTCTGTACACTGAGGACAAGCGGGGGTCTGTACACTGAGGACAAGCAGGGCTCTGTACACTGAGGACAAACAGGGCTCTGTACACTGAGGACAAGCAGGGCTCTGTACACTGAGGACAGGCAGGGTTCTGTACACTGAGGACAGGCAGGGCTCTGTACACTGAGGACAAGCAGGGCTCTGTACACTGAGGACAAGCAGGGCTCTGTACACTGAGGACAAGCAGGGCTCTGTACACTGAGGACAAGTGGGGCTCTGTACACTGAGGACAAGCAGGGTTCTGTGCACTGAGGACAAGCTGGGCTCCGTACACTGAGGACAAGCAGGGCTCCGTACACTGAGGACAAGCGGGGCTCTGTACACTGAGGACAAGCGGGGCTCTGTACACTGAGGACAAGCAGGGCTCTGTACACTGAGGACAAGCGGGGCTCTGTACACTGAGGACAAGCGGGGCTCTGTACACTGAGGACAAATGGGGCTCTGTACACTGAGGACAAGCGGGGCTCTGTACACTGAGGACAAGCGGGGCTCTGTACACTGAGGACAAGCGGGGCTCTGTACACTGAGGACAAGCAGGGATCTGTACACTGAGGACAAGCAGGGCTCTGTACACTGAGGACAGGCAGGGTTCTGTACACTGAGGACAAGCGGGGTTCTGTACACTGAGGACAAATGGGGCTCTGTACACTGAGGACAAGCGGGGTTCTGTACACTGAGGACAAGCGGGGTTCTGTACACTGAGGACAAGCGGGGCTCTGTACACTGAGGACAAGCAGGGATCTGTACACTGAGGACAAGCAGGGCTCTGTACACTGAGGACAGGCAGGGTTCTGTACACTGAGGACAAGCGGGGTTCTGTACACTGAGGACAAATGGGGCTCTGTACACTGAGGACAAGCGGGGTTCTGTACACTGAGGACAAGCGGGGCTCTGTACACTGAGGACGAGCAAGGCTCTGTACACTGTGGACAAGCAGGGCTCTGTACACTGAGGACAAGCAGGGCTCTGTACACTGAGGATAAGCAGGGCTCTGTACATTGAGGACAAGCAGGGCCATGTACACTGAGGACAAGCAGGGCTCTGTACACTGAGGACAAGCGGGGCTCTGTACACTGAGGACAAGCAGGGCTCCGTACACTGAGGACAAGCAGGGCCCTGTATACTGAGGACAAGCAGGGCTCTGTACACTGAGGACAAGCAGGGCTCTGTACACTGAGGACAAGCAGGGCTCTGTACACTGAGGACAAGCGGGGCTCTGTACACTGAGGACAAGCAGGGGTCCGTACACTGAGGAGAAGCAGGGTTCTGTACCTGAGGACAAGCGGGGCTCTGTACACTGAGGACAAGCAGGGGTCCGTACACTGAGGAGAAGCAGGGTTCTGTACCTGAGGACAAGCGGGGCTCTGTACACTGAGGACAAGCAGAGTCTGTTGTATATTTGTTTTGTGTTTGGGGTTTTTGTGACAGACTTGCAACTTTTTAAGGACAATCAACACTTCATAAATCAGCAACCTCTGCAAAGTGAAAAAGCAAAAGTGTGAATAAAAGTCATTATAGCCAAAATCCCTTCAGCAAGAAGTCCCACACATTTTGATGAAGGGATTTGAGACACTTCTTTGACTTTTCTACACAAAAAAGGCTGTAAATGATGTTAGTGTGGAGATAAATCTCTGTGTATTGTGACCTCTGGAGCAGGAACCTAGAATCACAGAAACAATTCAGTCTGAGCCGAATTGACCCGGCACTCTAGGTTCTCTAGGTCCTTGTTAAAGCCGCCATGTTTTCTGGATTGTGTATTTTTCTGTAACCACTAAGCCTAAGTGCCGCTGTGCAGGTAAAGTCTCCATTCAGCTTTGCCCATGGACTGTGTGTGCCCATTTCTTGCTGCATTTTCTCTGGTGATTATCACCAGGCCCCTTACTTTATCATCACAAAGGGTTAATATGCACCATACAAGTCAGCCAAAGAAATCTTTCAGGTGCGGTCAATGCCCCTATGTTGGCAGGCTGAAGGCCTCTTAAGGTGCGTTCACACCGCGGAATCTCCGCTCACAGAATTCCGCATGCGATAATTCCATCTCATGGCTGCCAACAAAAACAATACGGTGGTAGGACCACACAGCGTTGAGCCGTCACCATTGATGCAGACTTCCGCGCGAAGAATGAACATGATCATTATTTGAACAGAACAATTTCAGTGGCAGGATTGTCCGCCACTGAAATTCCTTAAGTGGATTCATTTACCACCCAAAATGGTTGGCACATGGGAATTATAAATAATTTACATATTAGTGAGACCATTCAAGCATCTGAGCTACTAAATATCTACATTACAGGAATTACATTGGCATGTTAATGGCTTTAGCAGCAGCTACTTGACCCTGAGGTCACCATCCTCCCTCCTGTCCTCCAATGAGCCCCATTTCTGTTTTCTGTGCCCCCAAGCTTTGTTTCCATCATCAGGACATGGTTCTCTTCATTAATGGAGGACAGGATCAGTAGTACAGAGCAGACGTCGACCGTGGTCCATTACTTTGGTGCCGTCTTATTTTTTCCTGTGTATTAAGACACTGGTGCCATGAATGAGCCCACTGCCCTGCAGGACCAATCACACAAGTCTGTGAGGAGATTTACCTGGACACATAAAGGTGATTCTGCACACGAGCCGCCGCTCTGATATAACGTAGAAGGTCCCTCGCCGGCTCTAAGTAATTCAACAAAGTTTGAAGCCGTCAACCAGATGAACGATCCGTAAACCCAACAGTGGCAAATAATCAAAAGCCTAAAATCCTACTAAATATTTAATCAGAGTCATATTATTATAAGGTGCCAGGGAATCTACGGAATAAATGTCCGTATCGGAAAAAATATCAAGAGCAGGAACCTGCAGGATCAGAAGAAAGTGGAGAATCTGCCCCTAAGGGGGTAAAAAATACTATAGGGTGAGACAACCAGAGGAGGGCGACCACAGGCCTGGACCTTCTGCTACGTCAAAATATCTAGAATTATTTAGAAATTCATGATGCTGAGCGAGGAGTGGGGGTAATAACTAAAGGGGATTACAATAACTGGAGGGGGGTAATAATAACTGGAGGGGAGCAACAATATATGGAGGGGGGTAATAATAATTTAAGGGGATTACAATAAGTGGAGGGGGTAATAACTAAAGGGGATTACAATAACTGGAGGGGGGTAATAATAACTGGAGGGGAGCAACAATATATGGAGGGGGGTAATAATAACTAAAGGGGATTACAATAACTGGAGGGGGTAATAATAACTAAAGGGGATTACAATAAGTGGAGGGGGTAATAATAACTAAAGGGGATCACAATAAGTGGAGGGGGTAATAACTAAAGGGGATTACAATAACTGGAGGGGGTAATAATAACTAAAAGGGATTACAATAAGTGGAGGGGGTAATAATAACTGGAGGGGGTGATAATAACTGGAGGGGGGTGATAATAACTGGAGGGGGTTAACAATAACTAGAGGGGGGTAATATTAACTGGATGGGGTAATGAATCCCAAAACTATATCTGAACCACGGTCCCCACTGACCAGATGCCATTTATTATAGTTGCATCCAGTTGATTGGCACAATGACCGTTGCGTCCCCTTAGGCACCAGGGCCTGGGTGCTTCTGCCACCTCTTTACCCCCTAATGCCCTGACAATAGTTGCCCCAGCTCTTCCAGTATAATAATATATTGGTGCAGTGTTGTCCAACTTCTTAACAGCTAAAAAACCCTGTAGACAGTTTGTGTGCTTGTCGACAGAGCTGAGCCCCTGTAGTGACGGGAGCAGTAGACACCCTATCGATTCTGTAGTGTGAACACTTCCCAGGATGCAAATTATCTCAGACGGCTTCCTGCAGCCACGGGATACGAAGGGTTCGGGCCCCAGAGCTTCCTACAATGAACCTGAATCCTTTCTTTATACTTCTTGTATTGGGGCATCCAATGGGGTACATGTATTGGAGGCTACGGTCAGGTGATCCTGCAGCAGCTTTTAGAGATGGGCACCTACACTTTTCATTGCAGTGTCCTAGTACCTATCCCTGTGGGACATGTAAACAGATTTTTGGTCTTTTGTCTTTAATAATGATGATATTTTACTGTTTTGCATTATGTTATTGCCTTTTACTATTGGGGGGAGGAGCTTGTTATCGTGCATTGGGCCCATAGCCTATTATTGGGAACATTTTAGACAGGAGAAGGGGCCTTCTATAGCCCATTCTCCCCAGAATGCATTTATAATGAAAGAAAAACAAACAGAAAAAACAAAGCGCAAACATGTGCCGTTATTTCCTTTAGCAATGTGGATAGTGTGCTGTAACGGTGTACGCTACTGTGGGCACAACACCAATCTGCACATACAGCCAAACAAGGTGGCTTAACAAGTCTGGAGTGCAGCCGGCATCACACCCGTCCTTCCGACAATCAGAAGATAGGAATCTGTGGGCACAGCTTGAAAATGATGTCTTCAGGCGCTCTCCAGGGCAGATAAATCATTTTAACCGTAATACAGACTGGTAAAATAAAAAAGGTTTATTCAACATATGATAAGTTCGGACAACGTGTTACGAGGGGCGGGATCCCCTCTTTGTCAGGTGCACTCCTGTGGACTACAGTGGACCTGACGAAGAGGGGGTCCAGCCCCTCAAAAAACGTCCGAATTTATCATGTCACGCTCCGCTAGTGACATCATGGCCACACCCCCTCAATTCAAGTCTATGGGAGTGGGCGGGGTTGTGATGTCACGAGAGGGCATGGTCTTGATATAATAAGCCTCCTCCCCGCATCGCCAGTAATCCGGCAAAGCAGTCATCCGACATCCGCTCCATGCACTGTATGCCTGGGGTGCCGCAGCCGAGATTGCGGCGGTCCTCAGCAGTGGGACCCCCACGATCAGACATCTTATCCCCTATCCTTTGGAGTATTAAAGAGCACTCCTTTAATACAGTTAGCCATAGTATGAGGAGGGTGATGAACACCTCCCCTCCATTCCTCCAGAGGTTGGCCCAAATCACTGGGGGGCATAACGGTCTCTGCGGAGTCAGAACCTTCTTTGCCCATTTCTGAGGGATCAAGAAAGGAGACAGATGCAAGAGATTCTATGAAGAAGTTGCACTGGAGCCCCATAGCATTAGAGGACCTTCTGGGGTTTCAGGCCAGGACTAGACACCTTGTGGCTGCCAAGCAACAGATTTCCAAGGAACCTGCTGAACCTGCACCCTGCAGTGGGCATTACAGGTCAGTCCAGTGAGGTTGAATATTTTACTTGGATTCTGCTGAGAGCCAACTAGTGCACCCCTCAGTGGGGCAGTTTACAGAGTACCCGGGACCCCTCATCCTGTCCCATATCCTTGGGGGCAATCATCTCCAGCCATTTGTTGGACCATTTTAATTACGAGAGATCGTGCTTCTATTCTACTGGAAAATGTTCTTCTATATCTTTATGAGGGTTTCTCCAGGGAACACAACTTATCACCTATCCACAGGGTAGATGTCCAACCATGGGGACCCCCATCCCCCACAATCTCCTGAATGGTGACGACTCCCCATAGAATATCCGTTTCCTTTGTCTCTTTCCTACAATACAATCGGTGACAAGAGTCGAGTAAAATTGAATTGTCCATAACACCAGGATATGACAGATCCCGGAATATTTCTGTGAGTCCCGTGTGATAAATCCTTTGACCTTTTCATCTTATAATTAATCCTTCCGCTTCTAGAACCTTTTTTCAAAAAATTTATATCATTCTGACGGCTGTAATTCCCTAAATAAAAGAATAATACAAATATCCGGGGGCACTTGGCACCAGCTCCAAATAATTATCATTTCTGTTCCAGATCCCGCTGCTCGGACTAATTGCTCACCTTCCACTTCTCCTGTTCTTTTCTGAGACGTCTGCGGTACAATGGCACCGAAAATGAATGTGTAACCGATTGCAAAGAGCGAAATTAGTGCAAAATATGTCATACAATGTGGAAAAACCCCAAAAAACAGGAGGTGGAGGGGGAGGATAAGGAAAAACAGTGCGGGCACGGCAGAAGTCTGCGTTATCAGCTGAACTTTTCGCTTTCTGTTCATTTACAGAGAATGGTTTGATGGGACGTTTAACAAGGAGAAGATGAAGAGGAGATCTCTTCACTGATGACCCCACAAGGCGCTGACCGGTTACATGTAGCCCTGGGGGCGTCTCTCAGCCATATAAAAGACATTGCAGTCATATACCTTGTGTATATGTTGGGATATCATCAACGTATTCTACTGCATGCCCGCCACATAGCCATAGGGGGCAGTAAACCTAATAGTCTAATATAGTCTAATAGGGCTACCTTTGATCTGCTTTATGCAGGGGTAGGTTTTATTTGTGCATAGTAAACTAGAATAAATTGTGTAAAACATGGCTTCCTTTATCTAGATACACTGCTGCCTCTGTCCAAACCATTCTAATTATGTTCAATCCCTTCAATAATTAACAAATGCAGGTCTAAGAGGTTGATGTCAGCCCTAGCTTCCTTTTATCTGGGTCAAAGATTCAGCTTAGTGCCCTGCACCCACATAATAGAGAGAAAAAATCAGGGGGGCTCAACCTATGTAGTAAACCGGGGTGCAACTAACAGCAAAAAAAATCATATAGCACAGGAAAGAAAAAGGATCACTGTATACAAGTGCACACCCAAAAAAGCATATTATCAAGTATATCTTTATTGTACAAAACACACATGTGACATCACTATGTGATATAGACAAGGACATCTAAAAACATTTAAAAAGACCCGTAAGGGAACAAAGCACAACACAGGGAGGGGCCATGAACCCCTTAACGCCAAGTCCTGTCCTGCAAAAATAGACAAAGATAACAACAACGCTGCTACTCAAAGGTGCACAGTGGTAGTGTAAATAACACTACAATAATAATCAAAGTGCATGAGAGTGATAATAAAGAGCTAAATATATAAAAATATAGTAGCAAATCGCAGATGGAGTAGCCGGTAAGTATGATAATGCAGGACAGGACGGCCGGACCCCACGCATTCTATCACTTCAAAGTGACCTCCTCAGGGGTGCTGTCACCCACATATAATTTCAGACACTTTTGCTGGAGATCTGCCAAATGTCTGGCTGCCTTCCCTATGCCCCTCTTGCCCTATTGATATGCTGCCATAATCATGGCCTCCTTACCCAACTCCTGTGCTGCCATCCCTTACACATTGTATTAGTATGTATTTACCTTTGTTTCCTGACTGTTTCCCTGACCTTACTGTGTTTTCTGTAGTTTGTTATTTTGACTTGTGCCGTCCCTGCACTTATTTACAGTAGAGATTGCATTCTAGTTGTGAAGTCATTGTCTAGGGCTGCAGATGTTATCTAGTCTGTGTTGATACTTACTACCTTGAGGAAGGAGAACTCATTTAGCATATTGTATTTATCTTTCTTGGGTAGAATCTGTATTTTCTGGCACACAGTCTTTCTCATCCATGTATAGCTGTCCAATACATTGTCATATATAATACTTAATAGATGGTAATATGTCATATATAATACTTAATAGATGGTAATATGTCATATATAATACTTAATACATGGTAATATGTCATATATAATACTTAATAGCTGGTATTATGTAATATATAATACTTAATAGATGGTAAAGCAAAAAAAGCAGACAGTGGGATGGATAGGTTAGAGAGGGGTCAGGACATAATGGTGGGTGGAGAGGAGTCCTGTGGGGGGAGGTTAAGAGCAGTGGATAAGGAGATTCATGCGTTACAAACCAGCTGTAAAAATAAATGTAGCCCGAAAAATTGTAATCCCAATAATTCAAAAAATTCCATTAGCCCCAATAACTCAATAACTACAATAAGCCCCATTAACTCAAAAAATACCGTTAGCCCCAATAACTTAAATAACAACGTTAGACGCAATAACGCAAAAAATCCCATTAGCCCCAATAACTTAAATAATAACGTTAGACCCAATAACTCAAAAAATGAGTGAGACTCTATGTGTAAAACTTAATGGAAATGTAAAGTGTATGTTCACAAATGCCAGAAGCCTAGCAAATAAAATGGGGGAGCTTGAGGCCTTGATACTGGAGGAACATAGTGATATAGTTGGGGTCACTGAGACATGGCTGGTGATATAGTTGGGGTCACTGAGACATGGCTGGTGATATAGTTGGGGGTCACTGAGACATGGCTGGTGATATAGTTGGGGTCACTGAGACATGGCTGGTGATATAGTTGGGGTCACTGAGACATGGCTGGACTCCTCACATGACTGGGTTGTCAATCTGCAGGGTTTACAATGTTTCGCAAGGATAGAATGAACAGAAAAGGTGGTGGAGTCTGTCTGTATGTAAGAAGTGGTATGAAAGTCAGTGTGAACGATGCCATAGTGTGTGATGATTCTGAGGATGTGGAATCATTGTGGGTAGAATTACAAAAGGAGGGAAATACTGAAAAAATAGTATTTGGTGTAATCTACAGACCCCCTAATATCACTGAAGAGATAGAAGGTCGGCTGTATAAACAAATAGAGAGGCCGCCCGGGCAGGTACAGTGGTAATAATGGGAGATTATAACTATCCAGATATAGATTGGGGTCCGGGGTTGGCTAAAACTACAAAGGGGAGAAAATTCCTAAATTTATTGCAGGATAATTTTATGGGCCAGTTTGTGGAGGACCCAACAAGAAGTGATGCCTTGTGGGATCTGATCATTTCCAACAACGCAGAGCTGGTTGGTAATGTAACTGTGCGGGAAAACCTTGGTAATAGCGACCACAATATAGTTACTTTTGACTTAAAATGTAGAAAACAAAGATAGACGGGGAAGGCAAAAACATATAACTTTAAAAAGGCAAATTTCCCTGGGCTGAGGGCTGCACTACAGGACATAGACTGGGGGGAGGTGTTCTCAAATACTGATACAGAAGGTAAATGGGACATCTTTATATCAACTCTAAATAACTATACAGCTAAATATATACCAAAGGGGAACAAATATAAACGATTAAAACGAAATCCTACATGGCTGACAAATGAGGTTAAAAGAGCAATAAACAACAAAAAAATAGCCTTCAAAAAATTCAAATCTGATGGGTCAGCTATAACATTTAAACAGTACAAAGAGCTTAATAAAATCTGTAAAAATGTAATAAAAACAGCAAAAATTCAAAATGAGAGACAGGTGGCCAAAGAAAGCAAAACTAATCCTAAATATTTTTTTAGATATATAAATGCAAAAAAACCAAGGGCAGAGCATGTAGGACCCCTTAATAATGATAATGGGGAGGTTGTCACGGGCGATCAAGAGAAGGCGGAGCTACTGAATGGGTTCTTTAGTTCTGTATACACTATGGAAGAAGGAGCTGACATTGGCCAGGTCAGTGCTGGTAACACATCATGTACAGGTCAGTGCTGGTAACACATCATGTACAGGTCAGTGCTGGTAACACATCAAATAATGTATTGAACTGGCTTAATGTAGAGATGGTACAAGGTAAGTTAAGTAAAGTAAATGTAAGCAAATCTCCAGGGCCGGATGGACTACACCCAAGAGTTCTTAGAGAGGTAAGTTCAGTAATATCTGTACCCTTGTTCATGATATTTAGAGATTCTCTGGTGTCTGGTATTGTGCCAAGGGACTGGCGCAAGGCGAATGTGGTACCAATCTTCAAGAAGGGCTCTAGGTCTTCGCCAGGCAATTATAGACCGGTAAGTCTAACGTGCATTGTGGGTAAATTGTTTGAAGGACTTATAAGGGATTACATACAGGAATACATAGGGGATAATAGTATTATAAGTGATAGCCAGCATGGGTTTACTAAGGATAGAAGTTGTCACCAATCTAATTTGCTTTTATGAAGAGGTGAGTAGAAGCCTTGACAGAGGAATGGCTGTGTATATAGAGGGGGGCTGTGTATACAGAGGAATGGCTGTGGATATAGTGTTTCTGGATTTTGCCAAAGCGTTTGATACTGTCCCTCACAGACGTCTGACAGGTAAGTTAAGGTCCTTGGGCTTGGAAACTTTAGTTTGTAACTGGATTGAACACTGGCTCATGGATCGTACCCAGAGAGTGGTGGTTAATGATTCGCACTCTGATTGGTCCCCGGTTATTAGTGGTGTACCCCAAGGTTCAGTACTGGGCCCGCTGCTGTTTAATTTATTTATCAATGATATAGAGGATGGTATTAACAGTTCTGTATATAGAAGGGGGGCTGTGTATATAGAGGGGGGCTGTGTATATAGAGGGGGCTGTGTATATAGAGGATGGTATTAACAGCTCTGTTTCTATCTTTGCAGATGACACCAAGCTTTGTAGCACGGTACAGTCTATAGAGGATGTGCATAAGTTACAAGATGACTTGGATAGACTAAGTGTCTGGGCATCCACTTGGCAAATGAGGTTCAATGTGGATAAATGTAAAGTTCTGCATCTGGGGCATGGAACATCTTAGCTATGAGGAGTGATTAAAGGAGTTACAATTGTTTAATCTTGAGAAGAGACGTTTAAGGGGGGATATGATAAACGTATATAAGTATATAAATGGCCCATACAAAAAATATGGAGAAAAACTGTTCCAGGTTAAACCCCCCCAAAGGACGAGGGGGCACTCCCTCCGTCTGGAGAAGAAAAGGTTTAGTCTAAAGGGGCGACACGCCTTCTTTACCGTGAGGACTGTGAATTTATGGAACGGTCTACCTCAGGAACTGGCCACAGCAGGAACAATTAACAGCTTTAAAACAGGGTTAGATACATTCCTGGAACAAAATAACATTAATGCTTATGCAGAATTATAAAACTACATCCCTTTCCCTTATCCCCTTACACCCTTCCCTTCAATCCCCTGGTTGGACTTGATGGACGTCTGTCTTTTTTCAACCATACTAACTATGTAATATGTCATATATAATACAAAATACATGGTAATATGTCATATATAATACTTAATATATGATAATTAGAGATGAGCACATTTTTCAAAAATTCGGTTTGGCCGATTCGGCAAAGTTCATTTCGGGTCGAAGAAATTTGCGGTGAAACTGTATTAAAAATGGCTATTTCTGGCCAACAGAGAGCCCCAAAAGGGGTGTAGAACACTTTGCTTTGCTGTAACACTCATAGAGAGTGTTCTAGATTAGTGAAATCATACTTATATTCACTTTGGCATGCAGATTACAGGCATTGCCATTAGACTCACCACTGCAGAGCGTCTATGTGTATAGCATGAGTGAAAGATCACCAATAAGGTTTAGATATCAAATCTTAATTTATTTAGTTGATAAAATTGTTATCAAAAAGTGTTAACTAATAATGGGAAGGGGGTGAGGGTACAGGTGAGTGCCTACACTCAGAGCCCTACCTATCTAGGGGGGGGGGCTCCTAAACTAAGTGTGGATGGGAATAGGGGACATAGAGACAATATATACAGATAAGTTAGCCTCTTCTACCAACGCGTTTCGCCTAATGTAGATACATAGGCTCATCAGGGGACAAGAGGACAACAAATATATACAACGATAATAAGATATTGGTACATTAAAGCATTAGTGAGTTAACACTTAGGTACTAGACGATTGACATAGGACAGATACATTCAGATAGGTAAAGATAGGTAAAAATTGGTCACAGTGGTCAGGGACAGTCAAACTCGAATATATGTTGTCAGTATCTAAATGTCAAGATATAGATGAATAGAGACATTTAGAAATGGGATATAGGATAAAGTATCAGACATAAATGATGTATAACAATGTCCTATACAGGTTGAAGTGATAGTAGAGAAATAATCTTCAGAGTATTTCTAGGTTCACTCCATGTAATATTTCATGCTGCAAGAAACAAATTGGAGGACATGAGACATCCAATCTCAAAGGATATTCATACAGATTCCAAATCGTATAACAATTTATCTTACCACAGATGTAAATGTGTGGTAGGCGCCATAGTCAATAGAAAATGGTGATAGACCAAAGAGGTAACGTTAGGTCTAGACAAAAAAAGATAAACGCAAAAATTGTAGTGTCCAACCACAGTATAACACCAAAGAATAAAAGACATTGGAGCCATCGCATACCCTGATACGGAGACCTGTACATGTTAGATATCCCATATAGACCAGACTCGATTGGTTCCAGATCTAAATTGATGACTGTGAACCCAAAATTGAGATCAGAATCAATTCATATTATCCATGTGTTTAAAATAGAAATATATATAATGATAAAGTAATATGATAAAGAATGAGAGCCAGTTGCACTGACCTGTCCACAGCCAATAGATAGAGTCAGCGTGTACATAGATAAAGTCAGGCCTATCAGCCCGAGGTGAATCCCAGGTAGCTGAAGAAAAATGAGGCCAAATCAGAATAGAAGGAAGCTGTATGGACAGTCAATAAGTAAGGTGCATAGTATAACTCCTTAAAATACCTTATTAGATGGAGGTATGATGTCTGCTACCGAGGATGGTGAGCACCAGCACGCCGCTGGATACCGTGGCTCACCCGGCGTTTAAATAGAGCTCCCGGGCGTCTTTGATGATGCTGCTTCCTGTATGTGGAACGCAGCAAAGACGTCATATCCGGTGAAATGACCCGCAGGGAAGACAGAGCTTATAGCGGCGCTACTTACAATGTGTGGAGCGCAACCGGAAGTGCACTGTGGTTCAATGGACCGCAGAACAAAACAGCTACTAGTGCCTGGAACGCAACGGGACATAACTTCCGGTCCCCGTGGACCGCAAGGAAGGCGCAGTAAGAGTTAGATAATAACCGCCAAAAGCCCAGATGCTGACATAAATTAACACCATAACATGTCACATCACACGTCTATGTGGCAGCAGGGAGATCATAAGGTGTCAAAATTGAAGAACATAAAGAGATGTTTTCTTTCATTTTTTATGTAATTTGATGTGATAATTTAATTTTTACATTACCCATTCTGGCGAGCATCGAGCTGGCGGTCCTCCACCAGGCGAGATACAACCTGTTCCATCCCCTGCCTTTCAGTGCTCCCTGATTATGAAAGTACAAATGTTTCATTTAATCAGTTATGGTTCATTGCTATTGCTCCAACATGCTTTATTGGATTCCACAGGCCATATGACGTTGAGGGCCAAAGGGCCTCAGTCTTGAAAAAAATGACAACCCCTAAGATTAAAAGTTGAATGTTGAAATCTCTATTGAAGATGTATGTTAGCTAGTGCTACCATCAAAAACATTTTTGGCCCAGGCCCAGCAGCAACAGTAAGCCAAGTAGTTCCTGAAATACACAGAGTAGAGCAGGCCGCAGCATGAGTACACATGAGGGGTTCACAACCCCTAACATTAAAAGGTGAATGTTAGCTAGTGCTACCATCCAAAAATGTAAGGCCCAAGCCCAGAAGCATCAGTAAGCCAAGCAATTCCTGAAAGACACAGGAGCAGTCAGGCGCAGGCATCAGCAGTACACCATATTGAGTTAATATCCCAGTCCCAGCAGTATCAGAAAATGATATATTGGCTGAATGACACCACCTGCAGGTGGGGAAAGCATAAGGAGCCCATATAGTGTCTGAATGGTCCAGCCTGAAGGTGGCTGAAGCATGAGGAGACCATATAGTGGCTGAATGGCACAGCCAGGAGTTGGCAGCAGAGTAGACACAGTAGGGCTTCACAATCCCTAAGATCAAAAGATGAATTCAGAAATTTAAGCCGAAGATTTTGGATAGCTAGTGCTACCTACCATAACATCATTTTTATTCCCAAGCCTAGGCCCAGCAGCGGTATCAATAAACCATATATTGCCTGAACAGCCAGGAGTTGGCTGAAGCATGAGTACACACCAGGGTTTCACAATACTCAAGAAAAAACACAAGCATTTTTGAAATTTTAAATGAAGATTTGGGATAGCTAATGCTACCATAACAACATTTTCAGTTCCAGACCCAGGCCCAGAAGTGGCATCAGTAAACCATATATTGCCTGAATGACACAACCCGGAGTTGGCTGAAGCATGAGGAGACCATTGAAATGTATGATTTTTTTATTTAAATTTAAGATTTTTAAATTTAAACTAATGATTTTGAAATTGAACTTTTAACTCCCAAGTTTTAGTGTCCCGGACCCCGGTGTGTGAGTACAAAGGGACAAATCTAACAAGCCCCCACAGGGCTCATGTGGCCGTGAGATGTAGGCGTATCGTCTCCATTGCCCTGACCGGCCATTGTTTCCAACACTTTTCGCCAAGGCAAACCATGTGAAGAACAGCGTGACACAACCATGCCTTGCCCACATGTATGCTGTAGGGCCACTGAGACTTGTCTGGGCAGTGGAGGATGAGGAGGCGGAGTCGCACACTGTCACAGGACCAACGGGCTGACAGCGTGGAGCAGGCAGCAACATGAGTACACCACTAAACAACCACTAAAATTAAAAGGTGAATGTTGAAATATCTATTGAAGATGCATGTTAGGTAGTGCTACCATCCAAAAAATTATGGGCCAAGCCCAGAAGCATCATAACGCAAAGCAGTTCCTGAAACACAAAGTCAGGAAAAGGCATCATCAGTACACAAGAGGATTTCATAACCCCTAAGATTGATAGATCAATGTTGAAATCTCAGTTAAGCATATATGTAAGCTAGTGCAAAACATCCAACAATTTAAAGCCCAAGCCCTGAAGCATCAGTAAGCCAAGTAGTTCCTGAAAGACACAGGAGCAGTCAGGAGCAAGCATCAGCAGTACACCAGAGGGTTTCATAACCCATTCATTGAAAGATCAATGTTGAATTTTCTACTAAGCATGTATTTAGGTTGTGCTAAACATCCAAAAATGTAAGGCCCAAGCCCAGAAGCATCAATAAGCCAAGTAATGAACAACTTAAAGCCTATAGGAACTGAGGAACTTCGAAATGGTAAATCTACCACCTGGGATAGGCAGTCAATTCCAACAGCCGGTGGTCAGTATCCACAGTTCCCTGTTTCTGATAGTATCCACAGTTCCCTGTTTCTGATAGTCCTTGGCAATATTCCTTTTATTACTGGTCTGGTGTCAACATGGCAATAATGCTGGGAGAGTAACTCAAGGATAGCCACATGTTTCCTACAATACACAGTCAATATATTGAGACCATATAGTGTCTGTATGACACAGCCTGGAGGTGGCTGAAGCATGAGGAGACCATATAGTGTCTGAATGGCACAGCCTGGAAGTGGCAGCAGCATGAGGAGACCATATAGTGTCTGAATGGCACAGCCTGGAAGTGGCTGAAGCATGAGGAGACCATATAGTGTCTGAATGGCACAGCCTGGAGGTGGCAGCAGCATGAGGTCACCATATAGTTGCTGAATGGTACAGCCTGGAAGTGGCAGCAGCATGAGGAGACCATAAGGCCTCACAATCTCTCAGAATAAAAGATGAATTTTGGAATTTCCATTGAAGATGTATGGTACCTAGCGCTACCATAAACATGTATAGGTAATGTCCTAGGATCAGCAGCATCACTAAACCTTGTAGTTGCTGAATGACACAGACAGGAGCAGTCAGCAGCAGGAGTGCACAAGAGGGTTTTATAGCCCCTAAGATTGAAAGATCAATGTTGAAATCTCAATTCAGCATGTATGTAAGCTAGTGCTATCATCCAAAAATATAAGGCCCAAGCCCAGCAGCATCACTAAGCCAAGTAGTTCCTGAAACACACAGCCTGGAGCAGGCATCAGCATGAGTTTACAAGAGGGCTTCACAAGCCCTAACATTATGTTAATGTTGAAATCTGTATATAAGATGTATGTTAGCTAGTGCTAACATCAATTTTTTTAGGCACAGGCCCAGCAGCATCACTAAACCATGTAGTTGCTGAAACACATAGCCTGAAGCAGGCAGCAGGATGCATACATAAGAAGGCTTAACAACCCCTAACATTAACATTAGAGATGAGCGAATCGAATCAGACGAACCCGAATTCGTTACGAATTTCATGATTTATTCGATTTGCAAAAAATGCAAATATCGCCGCAATTCTATAGCGCGAATCGCTTCATTAAACTCCATTTTACAGCGTTCCAGGCTCCAGGACACCTAAAATGGCGGATCCACATGTCAGTACATGGGGCAGGGGTTGCTTGGAAGGGAAGTAGGCGGGATGACCCTGAATCACATGCAGGATGCAGTCTATCAGCATTCATTGACCCCTGTGATGTCACAGACCTATATAATCGCCAGCCCTTTTGCGCTTTTACACTGCAGAGAGAGAGGACGGCTGCGTGTCTGTGTGTTACACAGACACGCTAAATTGGTCATACCGCAACTGCTAGTCACATCAGTGTTGTGGACAGAGAGAAGTGCAGTGCTTTGCTTGTTCTGACTGAGAAGGATTTAACGCCATTAAGCTCCCAGTCACGATATTCAGCATTTTATCAGAGGGGCAGATAGCTTTCCATTGCCTCATACATATCAACAAGCTGCCTGAACTTCATGAACCTTCTCACAGGAGGCAGGGAAGAATTTTCAGCGCAATTCTGTGTATTTTCCCCCACAATAAATCATCTGCTGCTTATACTAGTCTGTAGACGGTATAATAACCAGCAGTTCACTCCATTATTAATACTCTGTGACAATGAGTGCAATTTTGGGTTTAATACACATTTTTCTTTTTTTTGTTTGTTGTGGTGCTGCACTGTTGTGTCCTGCTGCTGTGCAAAAATATTTTTTTTCAGCGGACTGTAGTGCATTTGTCTGCTCTCATACGTGCATACCACATGCCTACGTCAAAGCAGTCTACTATTCTGTACCTGTTAATCTGTCAAGGGCCTACATACTGTGAAAGTCCAAGCAACAGTACTCACCAGCTGGTGTTTTACAAAAATACAGAGTTTTGAGGTGTATTGTAGCACATTTTTCTGCCCTCATAAGTGCATACCGCATACCTACATCTAAGTAGTGTACCATTTTGTACTTGTTTATCTGTCAAGGGCCTAGATACTCTGAAAGGACAGCCACTAGTACTCACCTGCTGCTGTTCTAGACAAATACTGTTTTAAATGTAGTGAAGCGTATTGTACTCCCCTCATGTACGCAAGAAGTATGTCAGGCAGAGAAGTGCCAGGACGTGCACAGAGGAGTAGCAGACACCTAAATTCATCAGGCGCAGGCAGAGGTCGCAGCAGACTAGGGGCGTGTGCCAGCCGGAGTCTCAGCGAGAGGTATGAGCTCCCGGTGTCAGCTAGCAGTCATGTCACGACCAGCAACCCAGCAGCCGTGATTGATTGGTTCACTCGGTCATCCACTTCATCTCAAGTGACATTCAACACCTCCAGTCAACAGTCAGTGGGTTCCTCACACTCCACCCTCAGTTTGCATTGCCCTCATGCTGCTGCTGCCACCTCCAGGCTCTATCAATGTGCTGCTCTATGGTCTCCTCATGTTATTGCTACCACCTCCAGGCTCTCTCATTGTGCCGCAATATGGTCTCCTCATACTGATGCTGCCACCTCCAGGCTCTGTCGTTGTGCCGCCATATGGTCTCCTCATGCTGATGCTACCACCTCCAGGCTCTCTAATTGTGCTGCTCTATGGTCTCCTCATGCTGATACTGCCACCTCCAGGCTCTCTAATTGTGCTGCTCTATGGTCTCCTCATGCTAATGCTACCACCTCCAGGCTCTCTCATTGGCTGCCATGGATACTGCAAAACATAATAAAGGTGCTGGTCCCCAGTTTCAGAAATTCCTTGCATTAGGGTCACTTTCAGGACTTCTGATGCCACCTCCAGGCTGTGCCAATCAGCCACTATATGGTACCTTCATGCTTTAGCCACCTTCGGGCTGTGCCATTCAGACACTATATGGGCTCCTTATGCTTTCCCCACCTCCTGTTAGGGGTTGTGCAGACCTCTTGTAAACTCATGCTGATGCCTGCTCCAGGCTGTGTGTTTCATGAACTACTTGGCTTAGTGATGCTTCTGTGCTTGGGCCTTACATTTTTGGATGATAGCACTAGCTTACATACATAATTAATTGAGATTTCAACATTGATCTTTCAATCTTAGGGGTTATGAAACCCTCTTGTTCACTCCTGCTGCTGACTGCTCCTGTCTGTGTCATTCAGCAACTACATGGTTAATGATGCTGCTGGGCCTAGGACATTACCTATATATGTTTATGGTAGCATTAGGTACCATACATCTTCAATGGAAATTTCAAAATTTATATTTTCTTCTTAGAGATTGTGAGGTCCTATTGTCTCCTCATCTGCCGCCAACTCCAGGCTGTGCCATTCAGACACTATATGGTCTCCTCATGCTTCAGCCACCTCCAGGCTGTGTCATTCAGCAACTATATGGTCTCCATATATTGACTGTGTATTGTAGGAAACATGTGGCTATCCTTGAGTTACTCTCCCAGCATTATTGCCATGTTGATACCAGAACAGTAATAAAAGGAATATTGCCAAGGACTATCAGAAACAGGGAACTGTGGATACTGACCACAAGCTGTTGGAATTGACTGACTATCCCAGGTGGTAGATTTACCATTTTGAAGTTGTTCGTTCATTCTTTGTTGTGGTTCTTCAGTTGCAGAATTAAGTTGTATCATGTTTTCCTGTTCCTCCAATGAGCTAATGTCACTGGAACACACAATACTCATATTATCATCTAATGAAGGATCCTTTTTTTCAGAGAACGTATCTATCATTTTATTATTTTGAATGTCAGGTGGTATTCTGAAAACATTTTTGTGAAGCCCTGGGGTCTCCTCATGCTTCAGCCAACTCCAGGCTGTGCCATTCAGACACTATATGGTCTCCTCATACTGATGCCACCTCCAGGCTCTTTCATTGTGCTGACATGTGACATGGGACTCCTTGTTAGATTAGGTCCTTTGTTCCCATACGCCGGGGCCCGGGACACTAAAACTTGGGAGTTAAAAGTTCCATTTCAAAAACCTCAATTTCAATATCTTAATTTTATATTTAAAATTCTTGTATTTCAATGGTCTCCTCATGCTTCAGCCACCTTCAGGCTGTACCATTCAAACACTACATAGGCTCCTTATGCTTTCCCCACCTCCAGGCTGTGTCATTCAGCCAATATATATTGTTTTCTGATGGTACTGGGACTGTGATATTAACTCCAAATATGTTCTGGTAGCACGAGCTAACATAAATGCTTAATTGAGATTTCAAGATTAATTTTTCAATGTAAGGGGTTATGAAACCCTCTTGGGTACTGCTGATGCCTGCTCCTGACTGTGTGTTTCAGGAATTACTCAGCTCACTGATGCTTCTGGGCTTGGGCCTTAAATTTTTGGATGTTTAGCACTAGCACATGCCTAATAGAAATTTCAACATTGATCTTTCAATGTAAGGGGTTGTGAAACCCTCTGGTGTACTGCTGATGCCTGCTCCTGACTGCTCCTATGTCTTTCAGGAACTACTTGGCTTGCTGATGCTTCTGGGCTTGGGCCTTAAATTTTTGGATGGTAGCACTACCTAACATGCATCTTCAATAGAGATTTCAATATTCACCTTTTAATTTTCAGGGGTTGTGAACCCCTCTTGTGTACTCATGCTGTTTCCTGCTCCACGCTGTCAGCCTGTTGGTCCTGTGACAGTGTGTGACTCCGCCTCCTCATCCTCCACCGTGTCCTCAGCCTCTACTGCCCGGACAAGTCTCAGTGGCCCTTCAGCATACCATGTGTGCAGGTGTCACGCTGTTCTTCACATGGTTTGCCTTGGGGAAAAGTGTTGGAAACAATGGCTGGTCAGGGCAATGGAGACGATGCACCTACATCACCCGACCACATGAGCCCTGTGGGGGCTTGTTAGATTTGGCCCTTTGTACCCACACTCCGGGGTCCGGGACACTAAGACTTGGGAGACAAAAGTTCAATTTCAAAATCATTAATTTAAATTTCAAAATCTTAAATTTTAATTAAAAAATCATACTTTTCAATGGTCTCCTCATGCTTCAGCCAACTCTGGGCTGTGTCATTCAGGCAATATATGGTTTACTGATACTGCTGCTGGGCCTGGGACTGAAAATGTTGTTATGGTAGCAATAGCTATCCAAAATCTTCATTTTAAATTTCAAAAATTCTTGTGTTTTTTCTTGGGGATTGTGAAGCCCTGGTGTGTACTCATGCTTCAGCCAACTCCAGGCTGTGTCATTCAGACAATATATGGTTTACTGATACCGCTGCTAGGCCTGGGAATAAAAATGTTATTATGGTAGTTAGCACCCGCTATGCAAAATCTTAATTTTACATTTCAAAAATTCTTGTTTTTTTTCTTGGGGATTGTGAAGCCCTGGGGTCTCCTCATGCTTCAGCCAACTCCAGGCTATGTCATTCATTCAATATATTGTTTACTGATACTGGTGCTTGGCCTTGGTCTGGGAATAAAAATGTTGTTATGGTAGGTAGCACTAGTTATCCAAAATCTTCGGTTTACATTTCTGAATTCATCTTTTTAATCTTTCAATCAAGGGATTGTGAAGGCCTACTGCCTACTCATGCTGCTGCCAACTCATGGCTGTGCTATTCAGCCACTATATGGTGTCCTCATGCTGCCAACACCTCCACGCTGTGTCATTCAGTCACTATATGGTGTCCTCATGCTGCCAACACCTCCACGCTGTGTCATTCAGTCACTATATGGTGTCCTCATGCTGCCAACACCTCCACGCTGTGTCATTCAGCCACTATATGGTCTCCTCATGCTGCCAACACCTCCAGGCTTTGCCATTCAGCCACTATATGGTCTCCTCATGCTTCAGCCACCTTCAGGCTTTACCATTCAGATGCTATATGGGCTCCTTATGCTTTCCCCACCTCCATGGCTGTGTCATTCAGCCAGTATATTGCTTTCTGATGCTGCTGGGATATTAACTCAATATATGTTATGGTAGCACTAGCTAACATAAATACTTAATTAAGATTTCAACATTGATCTTTCAATGTAAGGGCTTATGAAACCCTCTGGTGTACTAATGAAGCCTGTGCCTGACTGCTCCTGTGTCTTTCAGGAACTACTTGGCTTACTGCTGCTAGTGGGCCTGGGCCAAATTTTTTTTTGATGGTAGCACTAGCTAACATACATCTTCAATAGAGATTTCAACATTCATCTTTTAATCTTAGGGGTTGTCATTTTTTCAAGACTGAGGCCCTTTGGCCCTCGACGTCATATGACCTGTGGAATTATCACAAGAATCCAATGAAACATGTTGGAGCAATAGCAATGAACCATAACTTATTAAATGAAACATTTGTACTTTCATAATCAGGGGTCACTGAGAGGCAGGGTTGGGACAGGTGGTATCTCGCCTGGTGGAGGACCGCCAGCTCGATGCTCACCAGAATGGGTAATGTAAAAATTTTATTTTCACATCAAATTACATTAAATCTAACATAAAAGATCTCTTTATCCTTTTCAATTTTGACACCTTATGATCTCCCTGCTGCCACATAGACGCTCTGTAGCGGTGATTCTAATGGCAATGCCTGTAATATGCATGCCAAAGTGAATAACAGTATGATTTCACTAATCTAGCACCAATCTACACCCCTATTGGGTCTCTCTATAGGCCAGAAATATACATTTTTAATACAGTTTCGCTGCAAATTTATTCGACCCAAAACAACCTTTTCGGAAAAATTCGGCGAATCGTCCGAACCGAATTTTTGAAAAGTTTGCTCATCTCTAATTAAAATATTAATGTTGAAAAGATGTATGTTAGCTAGTGCTAACCTCACAAAATTTTAGGCTCAGGCCCAGCAGCATAACTAAACCATATAGTTGTTGAAACACACCTGGAGTAGGCATCAGCATGAGTTTACAAGAGGGCTTCACAACCCCTAACATTAAAATGTTGATGTTGAAATCTGTATACAAGATGTATGTTAGCTAGTGCTAACCTCAAAAAAATTTCGGCACAGGCCCAGCAGCATCACTAAACCATATAGTTACTGAAATACACAGCCTGGAGCCAGGGCCGGCCTTAGGTGTTCAGGCGCCCTGTGCAAGCTAACCTTGTGTCCTGCCCCCAATATTATTTTAAGGATAAGTTATAGATCGCGGGTGGTCCGAGCATTGGTTTACTGCTGAGACCCCCACCGATCATCTCGGTTGAAGTGGTTCTCCAGCTGTTGGAAAGCTAAAACTCCCATCATGTCTGGAGAGCCTCTGGCAATGGGAGTTATAGTTTTGTAACAGCTGGAGAGACACAGATTGGACACAGTTTTACCCATCATCACTGCAGAACTTACAAGTGACTACAGTTCTGATGGGTCAGTCAAGAGAATACAAAACGATATCAGTGACCTGAGTGACGTCTTCTCTGTTATCTTTTCTTCTCCATCTGGTCCAGAGACCAGGTCTTCCTCCAGCTCCATCTTCTCTGCAGAGTCTGACCTCCAGACATCATTGGCTCCTCACTGTCAGTAGATCCTCATCCTCTGCATGAAGACAGTAATCATTATAACCTTGCCAGAAAGTGTACCCTAAATAAAATACTACCTCACACTGTACCCTGAATATAATACTGCTATACACTGTACCCTGAATATAATACTGCCCCACACTGTACCCACTAAATATAATCCTGCCACACACTGCAACCTGAATATAATACTGCCCCACACTGTACCCTGAGTATAATAATGCCCCACACTGTACCCTGGGTAAAATACTGCCCCACACTGTACTCTGAATATAATACTGCCCCTCACTGTACCCTGAATATAATACTGCTATACACTGTACCCTGAATATAATACTGCTATACACTGTACCCACTAAATATAATCCTGCCACACACTGCAACCTGAATATAATACTGCCCCACACTGTTCCCTGAGTATAATAATGCCCCACACTGTACCCTGAGGAAAATACTGCCCCACACTGTACTCTGAATATATTACTGCCCCACACTGTACCCTGAATATAATACTGCTCCACACTGTATCCTGAATATAATACTGCTATACACTGTACCCACTAAATATAATGCTGCCATACACTGTAACCTGAATATAATACTGCCACACACTGTATCCACTGAATATAATACTGCTATACACTGTACCCACTAAATACTGCTATACACTGTACCCACTAAATATAATGCTGCCATACACTGTACCCTGAATATAAAACTGCCCCCCACTGTACCCTGAATATAATACTGCTATACACTGTATCCACTGAATATAATGCTGCCACACACTGTACCCTGAATATGCTATACACTGTATCCACTGAATATAATACTGCCACACACTGTACCCTGAATATAATACTTCTATATACTGTACCCACTAAATATAATGCTGCCATACACTGTACCCTGAATATAATACTGCCCCCCCTGTACCCTGAATATAATACTGCTATACACTGTACCCTGAATATAATACTGCCACACACTGTACCCTGAATATAATACTGCTATACACTGTATCCACTGAATATAATCCTGCCACACACTGTACCCTGAGTATGTTATACACTGTATCCACTGAATATAATACTGCCACACACTGTACCCTGAATATAATACTTCTATACACTGTACCCACTAAATATAATACTGCCCTACACTGTACCCTGAATATAATACTGCTATACACTGTACCCACTGAATATAATACTGCCACACACTGTACCCTGAATATAATGCTGCAACACACTGTACCCACTAAATATAATCCTGCTATACACTGTACCCTGAATATAATACTGCCACACACTGTACCATGCATAGAATACTGCCATGCACTGTACCCTGAATATAATACTGCCATACACTGTACCCTGAATATAATACTGCTATACACTGTACCCTGAATATAATACTGCTGTACACTGTACCATGAATGGAATACTGCCATACACTGTACCTTGAATATAATACTGCCACACACTGTACCCACTAAATATAATCCTGCCACACACTGTACCCTGAATGTAATACTGCCACACACTGTATCCACTGAATATAATACTGCTATACACTGTACCATGAATGGAATACTGCCATACACTGTACCTTGAATATAATACTGCCACACACTGTACCCACTAAATATAATCCTGCCACACACTGTACCCTGAATATAATACTGCCACACACTGTACCCACTAAATATAATACTGCCCTACACTGTACCCTGAATATAATACTGCTATACACTGTACCCACTAAATATAATCCTGTTATACACTGTACCCTGAATATAATACCCCCCTGCACCTCTCATCACCCCCATAACACCCCCCTGCACCTCTCATCGCCCCCATAACACCCCCCCTCTTATCACCTCCACAACCGCCCGAGGGTTCATTTACCCTGCTGGGGATCGGTGCAGTGAGGCTGCATCTACTCCTGTCACTGCACGGGTTCGGAAATCTCACCTCACACCATGGAGGACGCAGCTCTGCATTACACAGGCAGACACGGCAAGGGGAGAGCGAGGACGTACACAGCCCCTCCCCGAGGACGTACACAGCCCCTCCCCGAGGACGTACACAGCCCCTCCCCGAGGACGTACACAGCCCCTCCCCTCCCCCCTGCTGTGTCTCCACAGGACATCATCTACCATGGGAGCTTTCAGGTTTGCACGGGAAAGGAAAACACAGAGCGGGGGGAGGGGACGTAGGTGCACAGCTCCTTCACATCCCCCCGCTCTGTCTTGGGAGGATGTAAGTTTGCACGGTCACAATAAGCCACAGCAGGGGAGATAGAACATACGTGCACAGCTCCTCATCTTCCTAATGTCTGCTATGTGTAATGGACCGGCCCTGCAATGATTCCTAAGGGTCCCGCGCCCTAGAAATAGGTTAAAAAAAAAAAAGATGTGTCGGCCGCCAGGCACCCCTGTTGCTATGGTGCCCTGTGCGGCCGCACAGCTCGCACACCCCAAAGGCCGGCCCTGCCTTGAGCAGGCAGCAGAATGCGTACATGAGAGGGCTTCACAACCCCTAACATTAAAAGATCAATGTTGAAATCTCGATTGAGCATGTAATATCCAAGACAGTCGCAGCAGCATCAGAAATTGGCGGAATGACAGCCTGGAGGTGGGGAAAGCATAAGGAGCCCATATAGTGTCTGCATGATATAGCCTGGAGTTGGCCGAAGCATGAAGAGACCATTTAGTGGCTGAATGGCACAGCCTGGAGTTGGCAGAAGCATAAGGAGAAAAATAGTGGCTGAATGAAACAGCCTTGAGGTGGCAACAGCAGCATCATGAGTCCTTAAAGTGACTCGGTGACAGAGTGGTGCAGTGGGTGGCAATACCAGTACCCGGTGATGAAAGTGGCTGGAAACTTGGGAGCAGTGCCTTAAATCTGTTTGGAACTATCCATATGTGTGCAGTGTTGGTGTAGCAGCATGGTCAATCTACTCTGATGCATCTGGCATTGGTGGGTGGAAATCCTGGCTGATCCTTAGGATGACTATTGCCTCCGCCGCACTAAACACCCGCTCTGATGGCACACTACTGGCCGGGCAGGACAGCTTTTCCAGGGCAAACTCTGCTAGTTGCGGCCACAAATCAAGTTTGGCTGCCCAGAAGTCCAGCGGATCTTCAAGGTGTGTTGGCATGGGCATGTCAAGGTATGCCACCACCTGCTGGTTCAGGTCCTGCTCCATGTCTACCTGCTGCTGATGAGTTGCCTCACTATGCGGGTGAAGAAAGCTACTCATCAGCGACTGTAGACTCAGGATGCTGCTGATTGAGCTGGTACTGCTCCTGCCACCCCTCCCCTCCCCAGCAGCCATGGCAGTGGAAGGTGAGCGCAGAGGGCCCCCCGAGTCAGACCTGCGAGTGGATGGATGATGGTGCCAATGGTCATTGGCCAAATTACTACATAGGATCTCTCTGTAGTAGGTCAGTTTTTCCTCCCTCTCAATGGGTGTAAAAAAAGGCCCCTATTTTGTGGCTGTTGCGAGGGTTCAATAAGGTGGAGACCCAGAAGTCATCCCGCTGATGAATGGTGACAATTCGGCTGTCACTACACAAGCAAGTAAGCATGCATTGTGCCATATGTTACATAGTTACATAGTTACATAGTTAGTACGGTCGAAAAAAGACATACGTCCATCAAGTTCAACCAGGGAATTGAAGGGTAGGGGTGTGACGCGATATTGGGAAAGGGATCGGATTTTATATTTCTTCATAAGCATTAATGTTATTTTGTTCCAGGAATGTATCTAATCCTGTTTTAAAGCTGTTAATTTTTCCTACTGTGACCAGTTCCTGAGGTAGACTGTTCCATAAGTTCACAGTTCTCATGGTAAAGAAGGCGTGTCGCCCCTTGAGACTAAACTTTTTCTTCTCCAGATGGAGGGAGTGCCCCCTCGTCCTTTGGGGGGGTTTAACCTGGATCAGTTTTTCTCCATATTTTTTGTATGGGCCATTAATATACTTATATACGTTTATCATATCCCCCCTTAAACGTCTCTTCTCAAGACTAAACAATTGTAACTCCTTTAATCGCTCCTCATAGCTAAGATGTTCCATGCCCCATATTAGTTTAGTCACGCGTCTCTGCACCCTTTCCAGCTCTGCAGTGTCCCTTTTATGTACAGGCGACCAAAACTGAACAGCATATTCCGAGTTCAAGTGACTCGGAGGGACTACCTGCCTCCATCTCCACTGCATACTGCCACAGTGTGTCTGGGTCCTCTGTCTCGTCTTCCTCATAACCCTCCAGCTGCTCTGGCTGCTCCTGCTCCTCCTCTCCATTCAGATGACTAGAAACACCACCCATCCCATCAAACCTAAACTGTGCTCCGCTCTGCCCCTCAGCCTCCTCCTCTAGTTCAGCCCCCACAGGGATCATGTGGCCGTGAGATGTAGCCGCAATGTCCCCATTGCCCTGACCAGCCATCGTTTCCAACACTTGTTGTAGGATATGAAGCAGTGGAATGACGTCTTTCAATGACGTCCTGGTGACGTATAATGTGGCTTCCGCAAAGGGCCTGAGCAAATGGCAGGTGTCACGTATGAGCTGCCACTGGTTCACATTGAAGTAACACAGGTGAGTACTCCTATCTACTTGGATCATCAAGAAATCGGTGATGGCTTTTCTCTGTTCGTACAGTCAGTCCAACATATCCAGGGTGGAATTCCAATGTGTGGCACAAATCAGACTATGTTGGGGGATACCATTCTGACGCTGCAGCTCAAGGAGGGTGTGCTTGGTGGTGTACGAGTGGCTGAAGTGTATGCAAAGTTTCCTTCCCATTGTTAGGATGTCTTGCAAATGGGGGGAACACTTCAGGAACTGCTTGACAAGCAGATTTAACATGTGTGCCGGGTCATGGGTCACCCTTCCTTGTCGCAGCGCGGCCATGATGTTCTTCTCGTTGTTGGTCACCATGGTTCCCATTTCCAGTTTTTGTGGAGTAAGCCATGCTTCTTTACGGATGAATTGTAATAGTTCCTCCCCTATGTGACTCCGTTCACCAAGGCAAACCATGTGAAGAACAGCGTGACACCGTTGTGCCCTGCACACATGGTATGCTAAAGGTCCACTGAGACTTGTCCGGGCAGTGGAGGCTGAGGACATGGTGGAGGATGAGGAGGCGGAGTCGCACACTGTCACAGGACCAACGGCATGAGAGCGTGGAGGAGGAAGCGGTGTGACCTGTCCAAGTTGGTGTTGTGGCTGTGCAGGAACATTGTCCCTGACCGTAGTTACAGCTCCAGACGTCGGTGCTGCCGTGCACTTTTGAACACACCGACAGGCTCAAGGACTGCCCCACCTTCTCTTTCACAAAATTGTGCAGGGCTGGTACTGCCTTCTTCGCAAAGAAAGGACAGCTTGGCACTCTCCACCTCGACTCAGCACAATCCATCAGTTCTCTGAAAGGTGCAGAGTCCACCACTTGAAAAGGGAGGGACTGCAACACCAGCAAATTGGACAGGAGCACATTCAACTTCTGCACCGTTGGATAGTGGACGCATACTGTTGTCTATTGGACATGTCTTCGCGGATGGATTGTTTGCGGAATGGCTGACTAAAAGTAGGAGGAGCAGGAGCATCTGGAGCGACAGAAGGAGGGTATGACACACAGCTCCCTTCGGCGAAGGTGGTGGAGCCTGGGCTGGATGAAGGAGGGAGCGGATGGCCACTGGGTGATGCAGCAGGCTGGACCACTACATCGGAGCCACGGTTCTCCCAGGCCGCTTTATGGTGGCGAAGCATGTGTTGACGCAGCATGTGGTGCCGACCTTGGGACCCTGGCCACGCTTCACCTTCTGTCGACATATCTTGCATGTGGCTATGTGAACCTCCTCCGGATGCTTGATGAAGAACTACCAGACTGCCAAGTAGCTGATTTTCCTACCAACAGTACGCACTAATTGACTGATACTGGAGCTGTCCCCAGGAACCCCTGTTCCACTACCTCCCGGAAAGGTAGGCTGCCGCGAAGCAGGTGGTCTCCCCCGGGCACGTTTGGCTCCAGAATTTCCACTTCTGCCACCACGCTGACTGCCAACCGTTGCTACCGCCTTGCTGGTTCAGCTGCTGCCTCCCGGGCAACCTGTAACTCTCTTCTCCTGATGATGATGAAGCCCCTTCTGCACTCGTCTCCCAATTACGTTCGGCTTCATCATCATCGAGTTGTGTCTGCATGTCACTGATGTCCTCCTCAGGTTCCTCAACAGTGTTTGCTTCAGGACCCTGAACACTTGCAACACCATCTCCCACACCACTCTCCTCATCACTACTTGCCCACCTAGCGGAGGAAGCGGCGCATGTCTCCTCCCCTTCTTGGCTGTCCAGTAGCTGCTGACTGTCCTCTATTAGATCGTCCTCAGTAAATAGTGGAGCTGAACCCACAGCATAAGATACTTCTGTAAGAGAGGGAACAGCATAGGACAGAGGCAATGGGAGGACATGGACTGCTCCCGGGCCATGCCAACTGAGGGTTGTGTCTGAGGAACCCACCGACTGTTGACTGGGGGTGTCAGATGTCACTTGTGATGAAGTGGATGACTGTGTTAACCAATTGATGACAGGAGATGGGTTGCCGGTCGAGACACAACCGCTAGCTGATACCGGGAGCTCAAGCCTCTCACTGCGACTCCTGCTGCCACTTGCCCCTAGTCTGCTGCGACCTGTGCCTGATGAATTTAGGCCTCTGCCACTCCACTGTGCACGTCCTGGCACTTTTCTGCCTGACATACTTAGTGCGTACATGAGGGGAGTACAATACAGTTCACTACGCTTAAAACAGTATTTGTCTAGAACAGCAGCAGGTGAGTACTTTTGACTGTCCTTTCACAGTATCTAGGCCCTTGACAGATTAACAGGCTTAAAATAGTACACTAATTAGATGTAGGTATGTGGAATGCACTACAGTACACTCAATAAACGTATTGGAGTAAAACACCAGCCGGTGATTACTTTTGGTTGTCCTTTCACAGTATGTAGGTCCTTGACAGATTAACAGGTACAAAATAGTACACTACTTAGATGTACGTATGTGGTATGCACTTTTGAGGGCAGAGGAATGCTCTACAGCTTTTGCCTGGACTCTCACAGTATCTAGGCCCTTGACAGATTAACATGTACAAAATAGTACACTACTGTTACGTTATGCGCTTCGCACATTCTGGCTGTGAGCACATGGTCCCGTTACCAGCTGCTGCCGGCGGGGCGGGAATTCGCATCACGGGACACGCCAGCATGCGAATCCCATTGCGAAACTCCCCGGGTGTTTCTCCTGCCCCCGCCTCTGCTTCTCTGCTCCGGTGCCCGTGTTTCATCCCCTAGAGCGCGCGCGCGCCGGAGCTTTAAGATTTAAAGGGCCAGTCTGCCCATTAGTGTAGTACACCTGTGTCACATTGAATCCTCCTCCTCCCACACTTCCCTGCTGGATCTTTGTTGCCTTTTGCCTGAGAGAAAATGTCCTGCGAGCTGCCTTGCCATGTATCTGATCCTTTGCTCTGTGACCTGACCTTGCTCCTCTGCCACCTGCCTACTGACCTCCTGCTTCGTCCTGACTACACTACTGTTCCACCTGCCCTGACCTTCTGCTATCCTGACTATGAGCTGCCTTATCCCTCCTGTGCCTCACATCTCCTCAGCCTCCTGTGTGGTCGAGCCGTGCCAGGGGTAGCGACCTGGATGCCGCCTGCCGCAGCAAGTCTATCCCGCTTTGAGGCAGGCTCTGGTGAAAACCAGCGGCACCTTAGACTCCGCTCCCTGGTAGGGTCCGAGTCATCTGCCACATAGGTCCAGCGGATTCATATCAGCCAGGGGTTCCTGTCTTCTGAAACGTGAGTGTTACAACTACTTAGATGTATGTATGTGGTATGCACTTAGGAGGGCAGAAAAATGCGGTACAGTACACTTAAAAAAATATATTTTAGTAAAACACCAGCCGGTGATTACTTTTTCCTGGATTTTCACAGTACGTAGGCCCTTGACAGATTAACAGGTACAAAATAGTACACTACTAAGATGTAGGTATGCGGTATGCACTGATGAGGGCACAAAAATGCTCTACATTATGCTTAAAAAAATGTGTACACAACAGGGCTGCAGAACAGAAAAGCTGTGTACTGAACACAAAATTTCACTCTGTCACAGACTATTAGGAATGGACTGCTGGGTATTATACCGTCTACAGACTAGTATAACCAGCAGATGCTTTTTTGTGGAACAAAGACACAGAATTGTGCTGATAAAATTCTTCCTGCCTCCTCTGCTAAGGTTTATCAAGTTGATGCAGCTTGTTGTAATGTATGAGACAACACACAGCTCTCTGCCCCTCTCTGTAATACTCTGATGAAGAAAGTGACTGAGAGGTTAATGCTGCAGCTGCAGTAAAAATCCTTTTCAGTGAAAAAAACACTGCTCTCTGTCCACGAGAACTCTGATGTGACTAGGAGGTGAAACGCTGCTGTAATGAGCTTTTCTCTGCTGTAACACACAGCGATGTCCGTCCTATCTCTCTGCAGTGTAATGAATGATCTGACGAGCCGCAATATGGCTGCCGATTATATAGGGCTGTGACATCACAGGGGTGACTGGCTGCTGATAGGCTGCATCCTGCATGTGATTCAGGGTCATCCCGCCTACTTCCCTTCCCGCCTTCCCAGCGTTCCTTGCCCCATGTACTGACATATGGAGCCGCCATTTTAGATGCCCTGGAGCTAGAGATGTAGCGAATTGTTCGCCGGCGAACAGTTCCTGGCGAATTTAGCATGTTCGCGTTCGATCTGCCCCCTATACTTTAACATTGCGGTAAACTTTGACCCTGTGAGTCAGAGTTAGCAGACACATTACAGCCAATCAGTAGCAGTCCCTCCCTTCCGGACCCTCCTACGTCTTGCAAGGACGCCATTTTCCCCTCATTCAGCATGCTGCAGGCTTAGGAAGTGGAGGGTCAGAGAAGCTGCTCCTGCTGTATAGGGAAAGCGATAGCTAGGTTGCTGCTAGGTGGTGTATTCAGGGTCCACTTACCTAAAGCACTAGTATAACATCTGCTGTAAGGACAGCACCCAAAAAAGCCCTTTTTAGGGCTCAAATATCAGACCGTGTGTCTTGCAACAGCTGGAGGCACCATGGTTGGGAGGGAACCACTGTTTAAAAGGGGTACTCCAGTATAAAACGTAAGTTCCTTCAAGCAGCTATCTACTACAGTATTCAAAGGACTGAAAGGTATCAGTCCATGTGTTTTGCAACAGCTGGAGGCACCCTGGTTGGGGACCACTGCTTAAAAGGGGAACTCCGCTGGCAAGATTTTTTTTCTTTAAAGCAACTAACTACTACAGTATTCAAAGGGCTGAAAGATATCAGTCCATGTGTTTTGCAACAACTGGAGGCACCCTGTTGGGGACCACTGCTTAAAAGGGGAACTCCACTGCCAAGCTTTTTTGCTCATTGTCACACTAGTGCAAATCACATTAGGTGTGACAGTTGTGCAAATAAAAAAAATAAAATTTTTTTTTTTGGCTGTTAAATAAAGCCAGTCACTGTCAGTTCACGTCACAGTTCCCAGTTTTTTAGCCTGCAGGGCAAATTGTGTCACCCTAGTGCAAATCACATTTGGTGTGACAGTTGTGCAAATTAAAAAAAAAAAAAAAAACTTTTTTGGCTGTGAAATAAAATCAGTCCCTTCACTTCACACTTGGGAGTTTTTGGGCCTGCTGGGCTCATTTTCACACTAGTGCAAATCATATGTGGTGTGACAGTTGTGTAAATTTAACCAAAAAAATAAAATTTTGACTGTAATAGATTGAAAAGCAGTTAGTTGTCTGCAAGCGTGTGTCAGGCCTACAGCGTCTACTCTACGCCTACGTCTGTCAAGGACATGTTTGAGTGTAAGATGCCAATGTTACAGGGTCACCCCCTAGCCCGGCGTCTGACAGCTGGCTTGTCTGAACTCATAGCCGCCAGCTTTTAAAACATTTTTTTTAGCTATTGGGACACCGCAGTGGAAGGTACCCAGCCAAAATTTCTTTGCCCAAAAGGCAATCCCCAACCGGTACTCGATTGTGCAACAGGAAGTAATGGCATGTCTGGCACACAGTGTAGGGGCAAGGGTCCATCTGACCACTGATACCTGGTCTGCAAAGCATGGTCAGGGCAGGTATATCACCTACACTGCGCATTTGGTAAACCTGGTGACGCTGTGCAGGGTTGCCGCGGTGGATTTTGAATGAAGACGGGTCTCTTGAAGCTGATTGGTCGCTCGCTGCTGGATGGTATGGGGGCGACCAATCAGGAATGGGCTGTACATGGCTGTGTACAGTTACGCTGTCATAGGAAAAAGTCGGTGAGGGGATGTCATCCAAACATGGGCATGGGGATGGTAGGCTTAACTCTGATTGGCTGTTCGGGATGTCGAGTGAGCCAATCAGAGAGGGGACGTATGAATTCAGGTTGCAAGCCTTTGCCACTGGTGGTGGCAGGATGTCTTTCAAATCTTTCAGCCAATCGCTGCTGGGCAGGTCCGGGCGGTGACCAATCAGGTTAAAGACGCATAATTCCTCTTTGGGGGATTCCTAGAGGCATCGGCGGCAAATCTTTTTTGAAGAATTCGACCAATCGCTGCTGGGCAGGTCCGGGCGGCGACCAATCAGGGAAGAGACGTGTATTTCCTCTTTGGAGGATTCCAAGAGGCATCGGCGGCAACTCTTTTTTGAAGAATCCGACCAATCACGTTCCGTCTGGGTAAGGTGGTGACCAATGATGACTTGCATGACTTATCCGCCACCAACTATGGTTCAAGCCGCAATGTTTTAGGGCACTTTCTGGCTGGGAAACAAACAGAAATTTTTCTGGGCGCTGCTACAGCAGCGGCTGCAACAATACCAAATTTTTCAGCCATGTGTACATGCCTAATTTTTCTGGTACTCTCTGCTGACATCTCTGTCCATCATGCCAGTGAGGCGCTTGATTTGCGACAGCCCAACACGTTGGAATTCAACACTCCTAATGTTCGACCGCCTGCTCCAACAAGAAAAAGCCGTCAATGAATATTTGTATGACCGGGGTGCTAGGACATCATCTGTGGAGCTGGGAATTATTTTGCCACGTTACTGGATGCTCACGCGCAATGCCTGTAGGCTCATGCGTCCTTTTGAGGAGGTGACAAACCTGGTCAGTCGCACCGAAGGCACCATCAGCGACATCATACCGTTTGTTTTCTTCCTGGAGCGTGCCCTGCGAAGAGTGCTGGAAGAGTTGTGGACACCATCACCACCAGAAACAGCCTTATCAGCATCGCTTGCTGGACCTGCGGCAATGCTGGAAGAGGATTGTGAGGAAGAGGAGTCAGAGGAGAAGGAAGACCAACCACAGCAGGCATCCTAGGGTGCTCCTTGTCACCTATCTGCTTCCCGTGGTGTTGTACGTGGCTGGGGGGAAGAAGATTATACCTTCCCTGACATCACTGAGGACGAAGAACGGGACATGAGTAGCTCGGCATCCTTCCTTGAGCAAATGGGGTCTTTCATGCTGTCGTGCCTGTTGAGGGACCCTTTTATTTTGAAAATGATTTCTTTCTGTTTTTCCCCGTCCTGCATTATAGAGTCTTCTGGACTTTATGATAATTTAAACTTGAATTTTCCAGAGTACTAACTATTACACCAAGGAACGCTTGTTGCGTGTGATTTTTTAACTTAAATTTTCAAAAGTAAAATACAGAGACGGAAGAACTCTGCTTCTTTATTTGATGAAAAATGTTATTTAGAAAATAATTTCTTTGTGTGTTTCTCCGTCCTGCATTATAGAGTCTTCTGGACTCTTGGATAAGCGCTTGTTCTTATTTTTCAGCCATGTGTACATGCCTCATTTTTCTTTTAAATCACAATTGTGCCCAGAAAGAGTCCCTGTGGGCTTTAAAATTCGCTTGCTCATTGAAGTCAATGGTGGTTCGCCCGGTTCGCCGATTCGCGAACATTTGCGGAAGTTCGCGTTCGCCGTTTGCGAACCGAAAATTTTACGTTCGAGACATCACTACCTGGAGCCTGCACCGCACGAAATGGAGTTTAATGAAGTGAATGAAGGGATACCCAGGGTACGGCTCAAGGCAGACCATTTCTAATGCCCAACTTAAACACCAACCACAGTGCCCAGGCTTAACACCAACCATATCTCCCATCCTAAACACCAACCATATTGCCCAACCTAAACACCAACCATATCTCCCATCCTAAACACCAACCATATTGCCCAACCTAAACACCAACCATATCTCCCATCCTAAACACCAACTATATTGCCCAACCTAAACACCAACCATATTGCCCAACCTAAACACCAACCATATCTCCCATCCTAAACACCAACTATATTGCCCAAGATAAACATCAACCATGTCTCCCAGCCTAAACACTAACCACAGTGCCCAGGCTTAACACCAACCATATTGCCCAACCTAAACACCAACCATATTTCCCATCCTAAACACCAACTATATTGCCCAACCTAAACACCAACCATATTGCCCAACCTAAACACCAACCATATCTCCCATCCTAAACACCAACTATATTGCCCAACCTAAACACCAACCATATTGCCCAACCTAAACACCAACCATGTCTCCCATGCTAAACACCAACTATATTGCCCAACCTAAACACCAACCATATCTCCCATCCTAAACACCAACTATATTGCCCAACCTAAACACCAACCATATCTCCCATCCTAAACACCAACTATATTGCCCAACCTAAACACCAACTATATTGCCCAACCTAAACACCAACCATATTGCCCAACCTAAACACCAACCATATCTCCCATCCTAAACCCCAACTATATTGTCCAACCTAAACACCAACTATATTGCCCAACCTAAACACCAACCATATCTTCCATCCTAAACACAACACCAATTATATTGCCCAAGATAAACACCAACCATGTCTCTTAGCCTAAACATCAACCTTATTGCCCAACCTAAACATAAACCATATCTCCCTACCGAAACGCTAACCATATCACAGAACCAAAAATCGCCATAAAGAGAGATGTTTATGGAAGATCCTTATGGGGTTTTGTGAGGTTTTGATGAAAGGTCCATATGGGATATGGTGGGATGCGAG